>NC_044361.1:23958969-24258969 GCF_007364275.1 Archocentrus centrarchus
ATCTAATCTGTTTTGAGCCTCTCCACTGGTGGATCTTGAGTATGTTCACACTGATTGATGTGTTTCACTTTTACTGTTTGGCAATATGACTCAATTTTGAGCTCCCTTTGATGAATTTAAGATTTGAATCATGTCACAGATATTTCTGCCCTCTGTAACTCCCACATGTACAGTATGCCTCAGATAATGGTGGATTAATTCTGTAGAGTGAGAAGGTTGTAGAAAAATGTATATTTCTGGAAATAATACCCATTCATAAAATTGGCATAACACCATTTGTTTAGAGTCGTGTTTCCATAGTAAGTAATTATCTTTAACAAATGAAAGTAATGATTGGTGGAAGACCCGGGCAAACAGGTTATAATGTAATATTTAAGATGCTGATATTTAATTTTATTTCTTTTTTCATGTTCTTGCACTGACTGCTTATTAGCGGAAAACAGGATGTTTCACTACCGCAGTGCATCACTTTAAATGGACGGACTCCATGCACGTACAGGATGCAGAGGAAATGCTTAAAGTGTGATACTGAAAATGATTTCTCACACAAATAACTTCCAAATTCCCAGAATAAAAACACACAAAGTGCACAAGGAGGAGATAGGAGAGAAGAGGGGAAAGGAACAGTGATGAGAAATAATGATTTATCTATTTAAGCTGCTTACACACTTTGGCTGTTGCAAGTTGCAAATACATATAGACATACCCGCATGCGCGCACACACACACACACAGATCCGCAGCTGCTTTTTAGATGGCGCCTAGATGCAGCATATCTCTGCGCTGCAGCTGTGCTATGGATACTGCCTGTGTGAACAAAAGGAAAGCAACCTCTGATGAAAAATATAACTTAATATCTTTGCGCCTTCACCACAACTGGGAGACAATGAATTATCTCTGGCGTTAGACAGTCGATTCTATCGGGCACCCTTCAGATGGCTTTGTTGCTGCGTTTAGGGGATTCCTGTGTAGATTGTTACACAGTTTCTTTATCAAAAAGGATTTCCTTGTTCCTCTGGGTGCAGAAACCTGTACAGCACTTCCAAAGCAGCAAAAGCGGTTGGCTACAGATCAAAGGAGACATGAAAATGGCAGGTGACACATTCCCCCCCCAAAATTTGGTAAATGAAATAGAAAAGTTGAGCTGATTCATACCCTTCGCTACTGTCAAAACATTACCTCTTTCAAACACCTCCGAATTCAGAAGGCACTTCAAAGTCAGATATGTTAAATCTGATGATAATGGGTGTTCAGATCTGCTTTGAAAATTTTCTCAGATAATCAACTGTCGGTAGGTTTTTCCATCTGTTGTTTGTTATTGTTAATTAATGAGACTCAACAGTGAAGGAGTTCTTGCATTTATTTAACAACCACAGTCTGGCTCTGAGACATGAAAATCCTTTAGCATAAAAATATATCTGACCAAAATATTTGGTCCAAAAAGTTGATGTGAAATACTTCTTATTTAACTCCTGTCTGTCAGCAAGTTTTATTTTATTTCCCCCTGTTTATTTATTTTATTTAAGTGCAGATTATTATTATTATTTTTTAGTCCTAAATCTTGGTTTCTTATGATGAAAATTCAACCTGACATTTTAATTTTTCTCTCAGTAAGTCAGAGTTATTTGTTGTGCTTTGCTCTGCAAAGTATCACCTGGTAGGATACATAGCAAAATATTCATCTTTAATTTATTGTATTTAAATGCAAAGGCAAAAGAAATGCATGCGTTATTATGTAGAATTATATACACAATTATTTGTTTAAAAAAGCTACTATTGTCTGTTTTTTTTGGTCCTGTATATTCGTTTCAGTGCAACAGAAAATTTGTTTTTAACAAATGTTCCAAAACTGTGAAATATTATAAAGATTTTATCTCAGAATGATCTTAAATTAAAGTCATTAAGCATGTTTATTATGTATTACAGGTGATTACAGTATAAACAAAATTTTATGTAATTAACCATAAGTCATATTAAAGTAAGTTGTTAAAGAATTCACCTTTATTGGTGTTTGAAATTAATAAAATTGTCCTAAATTAGGTAAAACCCTTCTTTCATATGCGTTAATGACGATGATTAGCAGCCTGTGTGAGTGTGTTTGTTTGTGGATGGAGTCTGTATACAAAGCTTTTGTGCACTCTTGCTTGCGTATGCCTCAAAGGTAAGCTTCCGTCAGAGGAAAGTTTCAGGTTTTTTTTGTCCGTTTACAGTTCATAGAACAGGCTGCTGACAAAGTGATTTCAGGCACAGGCTGAGGAGTAGAAAGTTGTTGGTTACCAGCCACAACGGTGGAGCTTGTGTAGTTTTCACCTACTGTATGAATCTAACTGCTCGTGTGTATCATCATGGCAAATTGCAATTCTTTGCCCATGCGATAACATCACAACCGTGAGAGACACAATCTCAGAACTGGTATCTTTTTGAGATCAAAATGAGGGCCGAGTGTAAGCGTTTAAGTGTGGAATAAATGATGCTGCAGGCAAGGACCACTTTTCCACATTTCCACGTTACACCCCTGTCAAACTGTCTTTTTTAAATACCCACAATGACTGCGTGGCTATTAGAGTTTTCACTTTGTGTGTCTGTTTCTCTCTCTGTGTTACAGCGTTGCAACAGAAAACCTTTTTACAGACGTGTAGCTGAGATCATAATAAAGGCCAAGCTTGTTGATGTTATAGTCTGATTTATGACTGCTGAGTAAAGGGAACTAAGAGTAAATGGGCTAAATTTGGCCTCCACTTTGTGACCTTGTCCCACATTTTTTTACATTTCTATTGTACTTGTAGCATTAGCTTTATCTGGTATATAAATATATAATATTTTGAAAGAAGAGTCTTAGAACTATTTGATATCACAGCTGTTGCTATCCCATCCTAGCATTGTCTCTGGTATGCATCTGTATTGTTCATCTCTCTAGATACCCCACACAAATTGTGCAAACACATAGACACACACACGCACTTACTGTTCTCTTAAAAATTTTGAGAGGACTAATTAACCTCTTTACTGGATTGAAATCCAGAAATAAAACCTGTACCTATTATTATTTTATTTTCTCCAAATGATTTACACAATGTTCTTCATTTAGCAGTTTACTCTATAGCCATTTACCCAAAATGTTTGATGGGGTTTTTTTTCACTATATTTAACCTAATAAATGTTGGTCACTCTTGTTTGCCTTTTCAAGATGTCTTAAGAGCTTGACAAAAAGGCGACTGGACTTCTTTTCGTCTCTCATCCAAGAGGTTTCTTGGATGAAAGAAGCTTAAAGAAGAAGAAGCTTTTTCAAGACACCCATGTTTCATTGTCTCTACTGGAAGCTACAAATCAAAGCTTATATATTATTAGGTTTATTATATGTATTTTTTTTATTACAATGACACTGCTTTGCCATTTAAAGCAAGTAAGTCATCGATAGAGCTGAATACTGTTTTAAAAGTTATCAGATCATCTCTGTGTAGCAGCATTTTAGTACACAGTGCATTGTGTGCGGAAGTGTGGGAGGTGCCACTCTGTTGTTTGCACTGGCAAATCAAATATCTCCACCACTGTAGTTTACTTAAACCTCTACATTTGCCAACACCATGTGTCACATAAAGCAGGCATTTTTAAACAGACTTTGGATGGTTTGTGTAAATAATCTCACTTCAGTATAAATGTGTTTCTCCATCTTTGTGTGATTTGTATAGGATTAGTTTCATACTGTATGCTGTCACTTGTAATTTTTGCTTGATTGGATTAGGGGCCGTAACTTTAACTATCAAACGAGCCATTTTTGAGTGAGAAAATCTGTATGGAGCCACAAAACATGTTTGAAAGTGACAGCTGTAAATGAGCAAGACATCATTACTACATGTGACTACTCTGCGTTTGGCAACATATGACTGTCTAGCACTTTGCATATTTAACATAATGTCGTGTTTTTGTTACAGTTATGAAATTACAGAGCTGACATAACTGGACTTGCTTATTTTTATTTTTATTATTATTATTACATAATAATAATAGTAATATCTATTGCTGCTGGTCTATTTTTCTCCAAGATTTTTTTGTTCATTTATTTTAATTTGGACTCAGGTCTTGACATTTATGTGTTTGCATCCATGCTAACCATTACTACAGAGGATAAGGTACCAGGTGATAGACCGATGCTATGTATTAAAACATTTCTTTTTTTTTCATTAGGCATACAGGCTACACATTTTTGTAGTTGGAGAATTTAAAGAATAATTTAAAGCACTGACGAATAAAAAAACAAATAAAAGAAAATTCAGTTTTATTTATATAGTGCCAAATCACAGCAATGGTCACCTCAAGGTGCTTTATATTGTAAAATAAAGACCTTACAATATCAGAAAGAAACCCCAACAATCACACGAACCCCTGTGAGCAAGCGCTTGGTGACAGTGGGAAAGAAAAACTCCCTTTAAACAGGAAAAAACCTCCAGTAGAACGAGGCTGAGGGAGGTGCAGCCATCTGATGTGACTAGTTGGAGGAGAGGAGAAAGAGAAGCAACCAGAGAGAGACAGGACAAAAGGCAAAATAACTGTAGTTTATTTCCATATTAACATCTGTGTGGCAACCCCTAAAGGAAACAACTGAAAAAAAAAGAAGACAATCATCTAGTTTTTGTTAAAGCTGCAGACGGTCATCCAGAGCTGCAGGTTTGAGTCCCCTGGCTTAAATAGACCAGACTGAAAAGCAAAATTAAACTTAGATTGATGGTTTATTATCGTGCATTACGCAGATAAAAACCTGAGCTGTTGCCAGTTGTGACAACATTTAGGCATTTTCTATTTATTAATATGTGTGTATTTGTAAGACAAGTTCTGCTTTTAGCTCTATTGTGCACTAGAAACAATTGCTCTTCTCTGGTAACTGAAAAAGACACTACTGGGAGAAATAATGGTGGTGTAGTATTTTTATCGCTCTGTCTCACATGCACGCACACACCAGGAGATGATGGGTTTGATTGGTCTGTGCCTGTGGCTGGAGATAACCAGGTGAGCCAAAAATGGCTTAAAACTGCTGATAGAAGGCTCTACGGTGGTTGTCTGGCATTTATTCCTGTTTGGTAGTCAGGCTTTTAAAGGCAGATTGATTTTATTTCTGCCTGGCACCAATAAAGACGTTGTAATTGAACGGGTTCATTGGAGAGTGATCAGAGTTATGATTGCTTGGAAGATTGCTGGAGGGGCAGTAAATGTGATTGCCATGTGTCTGTGTGTGACATGTGTGAACAGTGAAAAGGTTGTGGGCCACGGTGGATTTCCTGTTGTTTGAGGTTGACAATCAGAACTGAAATAGTAAAAAAAAAAAAAATATACAGAGACCACTGATGTTCTCTCTCTATGCAGCACTGCCAACAGAAACACAATTTTAGTCACAGCTCAGCCACTTGTTTTTTTAAACATGCAATCTATGATATTCAGTCAGGAGAAAGGTTTTTGGTAATGTAAATGGTTTATTTTAAGTGTTTAAGGTGAAAACATCAGTAGTTAAACTGGTGAAATATTCTCATCCTTATCATGGTGAATCATGAGGTTAATCGGTTGCTTCCATTAGTAGGGGCTGCAGATTTACCAGATCATACATGCCTTTGCTCTGTGTCTGTATTTATTTTATCTCAGCTCGGATGTTCGCAGAAACCTTCTAGTGATCCCTGTGGCACCAGATAAAGAGGGCACACACTGACACACTAACACACACTCGTGGAAAAAAAATCTGACACAGTTATGCACGGAAATGCAAATACTCCGATATATCAAGAAGCAGCTATAAAACCTTGTCTCGAAGAATATAATCACACCTTCTAATTAGAAGTAGGCGAGACGGTGACGGGAACAGATAAAAAAACTGCACTGTTTTAGGTTGTTTGAATCTAGTGCCCAGATCTTTAGTGACAGCGTAGCTGTTAGTAAAATGTGCACTTCCTTATCAGTTTATCAAATAAATTTTTGTCAGGAAGCATGATATATATAATTCAGTTGTTTTTTTTTTTTTTTTTGTTAATGAATCGGATAACATCAAAAGACTGGGGGAGTGTGAGAGTTTCATAGTTCAGGGGCATGGGGGGGGGGAGGTGAGAGGGGATGGCCATTACTGGCAGTGATGAAGGAGAGTGCATTACTGGCAGCAATGTCCTTTATGAGCGAGATAGAGAAGGATTCACAAAGAAAGAAATGACATGAAAGAAGGAAAGTCAGAGTGAAAGAGAAGTCAGGCAACCACTTAAAAGGAAGCTGAGGTTGACACCTTCATATTCGCCGCTTTTCTCCATTTGCAAATATTCCATGTCCTCAGATGTCTTTCAGCTTATTGCATTTGATGTTATTTTGTTCATTATTATTAAAGCAAGAGGTGCTTGAGAGGAAAATACCTTTGGTCTACTATGGTCACACAACAACTGATAGATGTTTAAGGGAAAGTACAGCAAAAGACAAAAGTTCTCATGGTGGGAATTATTTTGCAGTTTAATTATTTGGGCTAAAAAATGCAGTGTCATTTGAGTGCCAGTTGGTATTTTTTTACTTAAAAAAGCGATATGCTGTTTGCTATAGATGTTATCATAGAATTATTCAAAAATATTGTCTTTAATATTCATAATGGACAAATGTATTCTATATTTTTGTTGAAATAATGCAGTGCTGCTACAGTATGTATGATGGTGGATGTGGATACATAGAGTCTGAAGTAATAATGCCACATTACTGTAACATGGGTCCGATTAAACTACATTTGATCAAACCTCGCATATCAGACGAGTGCTGCATTAAAAAAAAAAAAAAAAAAAAAGAAGTTCAAAAACCTCCTTTGCTTCTGTGCTTGTTCAGCCCAGATTGAAGTTATCCCATGCAAGATCTGTGGTGATAAGTCCTCTGGAGTTCATTATGGAGTCATCACATGTGAGGGCTGCAAGGTGAGATTCTCACACATATATGTGTACATATACACAGTTTCATCATAATGATCAATATGAATCTAGAAACTGTCTATTCCGAATTTTTGTGAAAAAAATTCAGCAAATTTTGTAACTCAAATATCAGTGTTTCCCAGTCAGAAACTGAATTTTTGTTGGACTCTGCTAACCCCTCAGGGATTTTTCCGCCGCAGCCAGCTGCCTACTGTATCTTACTCATGCTCCAGGCAAAGTAACTGCCAGATTGACCGAGCCAGCCGCAACCGCTGTCAGCACTGCCGTCTGCAGAAGTGCTTGGCGCAGGGCATGAGCCGAGATGGTGAGAGAAAGCACACATGCACTGAGAGACAATATGACACAAAAAAAATCTACTTTTCCTTAATTCACAGCAGCTGCTTATTTATTGCACTTATTTTTTGCGACTTCCAGCGGTGAAGTTCGGACGAATGTCCAAACGCCAGCGCGACTCTCTGATCGCTGAAGTGGAGAGGCACCGACAGCAGCAGCAACAGCAGCTTCAGGGAGACACCCAGACTGTGTTGTCCTACCCCAACAAGAACCGTCAAGACCGCTCCCCTCAACTTCTTCAGCCCATGGCCTCGGCCTACACATATGGCGGAGACGGCGAGCTATTGTCCTACCCCACTGACGTTCACCCTTATCTGATGTGCTCCCCGAACGACTCACAGGTGCCTGCTATGATCTACCGCACCTCTGGGATCTCTCCCACCTCAAGATCCCAAGGGAGGGGAGACAACTCTGGTCATGCTGATATAAGAGGTGAGGCTCTGATATGAGAACTGTGCACAGTAAATCCGCCTCTTCTTGTTATTTATTTATCTCTCTTCTCTATTCTTTACACAAGGATTTGAGTCCAGGCAACCGTCTCATGATATGATGGCGATTCATCCCTACAATGCTCTTGAGGATCCTTACAACCTGTATCCTCACTCTCTGCGAAGCATAGGTGAAGAAACAGCACAGTGGGCCAAAATGTACATTTGATTTTGTTATATTTTTAATATTCATAAGTCCTGCTGATTTTCTTCAGAAGAACTTTGTGCCAGCATTGTGCGCTCCCACAGAGAGACCAGCCAGTACAGACCGGAGGAGCTGCAGGCTCTCAAATGGAAACTCTTCAGCAGAGAGGAGATCCAAGCCTATCAGAGCAAAGTATGCATGCTGTTTTCTCCTTGTTTTTAAAATTTTGCAATTCCTCCTGCGTGTGTGTGTGTGTGTGTGTGTGTGTGTGTGTGTGTGTGTGTGTGTGTGTGTGTGTGTGTGTGTGTGTGTGTGAGAAAGAGAGAGAGAGAGAGACCTTACTCAGACAAAACAAAACATGCCATTTCACATGCCTTAGGTCTGAAGCTAGTTTTGTTTGATGAATCAAACAGGAAACTGAAAAACGTCTTTCATCATTTCCCCCTCCTCTTCTTTCTTTGATCTTTTTTTTTCTTTTCGGTTGATCAGAGAGAAAACAGGAGGATAAATTGAGTGATAAAGTACAGAAACCTGAGCAGCAGATTGAATTGTTGGGACCGTGAGGATGAGTTTGTGTGAGATGAGTGAAATGTTTTGCGCTTTATGGTGTATTTGTCAATGCTATGATGCAAAAGGAATGATGAGAAAGAAACTGAGCTCATAGTCTTTCTGTCTGACTCTCTTCCACAGTCAGTGGATGAGATGTGGCAGCACTGTGCTGTCCGACTGACTGATGCCGTGCAGTATGTGGTGGAGTTTGCAAAACACATCCCAGGTTTCCGGATGCTCAGCCAGAACGACCAGATTGCCCTTTTAAAGACTGGTGATTTTCCCTTCTCTACCAACACAAAGTATAAATATGTATATAAAAAGTTTGGTCTTACTCTCTTCTAATCTGGTTTCCTACCTTTATCAGGCTCCATGGAGGTGGTTCTGGTCAGAATGAGCCGGTTCTTTAACACAGAGAACAACACTGTGTTCTTTGATGGAAAATTTGCTGGAGCTGAGATCTTCAAGTCTTTGGGTGAGGATTTATCTAAATGTGTGAAACCATTTGTGCAATCTAAATAGTGGAACTTATCAGTGCTCAGTGGTTTCTTGTCTTGCAGCTTGTGGTGATTTAATCGAGGCGGTATTTCACTTCGCACATGGCATGTGTGCGTTAAAGCTGACTGAGCAGCAGATTGCTCTCTTCAGTGCCCTGGTGCTGATCAATGCAGGTAAGCTCAACTCGATCTCATGCTGCATTCATTTTGAGGTTTGCACAGTCCATCAGGAAAGAAGCAGGTTTTTCTTCTCTTGTTCTCCATGATGGTGGTTGGCCTCCCAGCAAAAAGGTCTTGGGTTCGGCCTTACTTTGTGGAGTTTGCATGGTCTCCCTGTGCCTGTGTAGGTTTTGTCTCGGTACTCTAACCCAAAAACATGCATGTTAGGCTGAATTGATGATGATGTCTGTGTATGTGCTAGACTCATAACCACCCTGAACTGGACACATTGTTGTAAAAATGGATGAATGTCCTTGATGATTAAACTTGACTGTGTTTTTTTTTTTAATGTGCATGAATAAATCTAGTAGGATAATGATGTTTCTGCTCAAATTATCCTGTAATTATCCAGTTTCCCTCTTTTCCATTTTGTACTTTTCTTCGTTTTTCATTCATTGACACAAAGTTATCCTTTCTGCCCCCCAGTGGCTGTTAATAGACGTGGTTACACTAACGAGCCACACAGTGAATGAGGATGATACATATGATAAATGAAAGAAAAACACATTTCAAACACATAAAACCAAACAAAGATAATAATGCTAAATTTCTCTTTACAAAAAAGGCTGACACAAAGGTTGGAAAACATTTCCTGCCTTTTGAATAAAGTCATTTCCTGTCTCTTTACCACTTTCAGGCGTGTTGTTGTGTGACTTCTAATCAGAAATGAAAAAGATAATGGATGAGGTTTGAAATCAGAGAGAATATTGTAAGAAAGGAGATTCAGAATAAGAACGTCATAAACTACCGAGTGCAGAAAAAAGATTATCATTGATCTTTATGTTTCTGCTTCAGGTATGCTCCGTCCTGTGACATGGCTTTTGACAGTCATGCAGCTCCCGGTTCTTACTGCTGTGTTTTCTGGGTTTCACAGGATGTGGAACAATGTCATAAGTTTAAAATATAGCAAGAAACATAATTCTGAATGTGCTTTGTTAAAATACTCCTTAATGACTTCAAACTCTCATTCCTGCCTGCCCAAATTTGCTAAAGCGCGCTGCTGGGAGTAGTTCAGAAACAAGAAACGGCATCAGCCTGCAGCCAGGGACTTTCCATCCAGCAAGCAATGTTGTCCCAACCTTTTTAATAAAATGCTACATTTTCCTTTTTGTTGTTGTTTTTTTTTTTTCACCTTTAAAGGGTACAAACTGAACCCTTAAAAAAAAAAAAAAACTTAAATCCTTCTTTCATAAAAATCTTTCTCTGCAGATCGTCCATGTCTGGAGGACAGAGGCAAAGTTCAACGAGTTCAAAGAAATGTGGAGTTGGGCCTCACACACATTCTCCACCGAGACAACCAAGAAAGTTTGATGCCCAAGGTAAATACAAAGTCACCTGGTCATTCAAATGCTGAAATTTAAGGCTCGCATGTTCACTTTTTCCCCTCTATGAGTACACACACGCTCACACGCTTGCCTCACTGCTGTAGAAAGCAGACATCTAAATGTGTGTGTCCTCCCTGCAGCTGTACCAGAGGATGGCAGTGTTGCGCTCGCTGTGCAGTCTGCACATGGAGAAGCTTCGCTGGTTTAGTCAGCGGTACCCGCTCACTGCTCACTCTCTGTTTCCTCCGCTCTACAAGGAGCTGTTCGCATCAGAGGCAGAGCTGCTGCCAGGGACCACTCACTGATGATCTACTGGAATATCCAAAAACAGGCGCACACCAACTCACATTATTTTAAATCTCATGACTTTCTGGCAGATTCTATTTTTCTAATAATAAAAAAGTACACACGGTAATTGTAGTGTGTTTTAAGTATTACATGACTTCCAGCAGAGCTTTTCTTTGTTAGATGTCAAGAAGAAATCTTGATTTTTTTTTTTGATTGTTTTTGATAGCTTAAACATATTTTTGATGATTCCAGAGCAACATATATTCTGATGGTTTTTGAGAGCACGTTGTCAGTGGAGTAAAGGCTTCATTTTTTCTCAGGTTGTGCTATTGTGATTTTCTCCAGTTGTAGCTTCTCTGTGTCATGTCTTTCAGACATACAAATTCAAAAAGGCAGGTCAGTGCTCATAATTAGTGGAAACTTCAAAGTGATAGTCCACAGAAAATATCAAACTCCAGAGGAATTCAACTGTGACTTTATAAAGTTTGTAGTTTTACCTTTTAGTGAATTCCAGTGGATTCTAACTAAAAAACAAAAAAATCACATTCTAACAAGTTAATCCCCAAGCCAACAAACTAATATGCTTACAGCAAACTTTACAAGCAAAATAACATCACGCACTAAAAGTCATCATATGCAACTACCGAGGTTGGACTAGTTTGAAAGGAAAACTTAGATAATCCACTTCACCACTGTGTCTTTAGCTTTGTTCCACATTCATAGCAGGGCTTAGATTGTGCAATGCTCCTCCAGGGTCATGCACTGCCCTGCCGAGCCTGTGCGTGCTGGCTTGCATGAATTACATCCCCTTCCTGTTTTTTCTCAGTTATTTTGGCCTCAGGAGCATTGACTGAAGCATTGGTTTAATGCACCTGGAAGCTAAGAAGGTCAGTCATCCTGCCTCTTCACACTGGCAGCTTTAGTAAACCTGCTGTCCACTAAGGGTGGAAAAATATCATTTAGATGCTGAATAAATCAAACAACCTGCCTCTTTGTGTCTGTATGTCTCTAAAGAGGTGTTTCTCCTCAAGCTGTCATAGATTGACCAATAAATACTACAAAGGCAGCAGTACCACTGAAATATTTCCCTTTAAATGAATCCTCACATGCTTTTTATATTGTATGAGCTGTTGCATTAAATGTAGAAATATTAAAAGGTGGAGGAATGTACAGTAGAAATCTGTTCTCATTTGTGCTAACCTTTCCTCTTTTTTCCGCATTCATTTTTTTCTCTACATATCTTTGAATAAAGCGGTGAGTAAATGTGAAGTGTTGAAATGTTTCTGCATTAATACTGTATGTCTGGATATAGTCCTCTCTGCCTCTGGAACAGGTGACATTTCAAAGAAGATAATTTGCTGTAAATCTTCTAATAAACTGCTGAAGCTGCGACACTGAGCAGATGTTTGGCCTTATTTGATTGCTTATGAAATCAAAAATATTTAGACAAGACTGGGACAAGCAAGAAAAATGATCCCATTATAGAGAAAAAATCCCTATCAACTCAAAAACCACAGTTTATTTATTGTAGAGGAAGCTCTATGGTGATTATTATATTGCATAACATATTGAAGAACATCCAAATGAAGTGTTTCTGTAAACTTCGAGCTGCAGCAAAACAGAGGAAATATTAGTCATTGTGGGTGACTTTAGCAAAGGGTTGTGGAAAGTTTTCTTCAGGTTGTCACACACAAAACCGTTGCTAGCCAAGTTAAAAGGAAGCAAAACCTTCTGAGTCAGTTGGATATGATTAACATTTTTAAGATTTTATGTTAAAGACACATCTTATTAAAGCTGCTTAAATGTTCTTTAATCACCTCTAGCGTGCAGGTTTGGGCCATAAAACTTCGTAAACCGCTTTTGTACATAGTGGGCTTTGGTTTCTTTTTGTATCCTTTTTTGTAGACCAAAAGACCACCATTCATTTTTGTTTTTACTTTAATATCTTTTTTCTTGCTTAGATGTTTGCAGAAACTGGCTGTATGGCCGGATTTCAGTAAGCAGGAGGAGAGCAGTTTAGTAGTTTGTCACCGTAAAGGAATTTCCCCGTTTCCACTGAGTTATCACACAGGTACAGATGACTGGTATACATGACTCAAGATCAATAAATAAAAATATATTTATACTGCAAATAAAAGTCCTAGTTTACCATTTAATAAATATAACAAAGATACACAAGCTTACCCAAATAATGAATCCAATAAACTGCTCGCAGGCTGCAGCAAACAGAAAGTGTCAGGGTTTGCAGAATTAGGACATAAACAAGACGCAGAGGGTAGACTTCAAGCGAAAAGCGAGCTGTTTTATTAGCCTGATACAGAGTTCAAACATGAAGTGCAAAATGCAAGTAGAAATCCAAATGATGAGTGCCACTAAAGCTCACCGAGTTATGCCGTAAGGCTATTGCAGAAACCTGGGTTCACACCCACACACACTTTGCTGCATGTCTTCTCCCAGCTCTCTTGTCTTTATCTCTGTCCTATTATAAGAAAGACCCAAAAATTACTTAAAAAAGAAGTCCAAATTGTCAAAAGCTTACATGGGGAAGATGCCGTGACAACGACTGAAGGGAATGCAGGACTACTTACACACAAAGGGGTAATCAGGGAAGTGGAACTAGCTGAGCAAATGAGATACAGGTGTAGACAGTCACATGGGGCAGGGGGTGTCACCCGAAATAACTGAATGTTAACTACTAAACTCAGAGACATGAGCTCACACTCAAACATGGTGTGCAGTTAGGTCTATAATCATTGGGATGATGACTTTTTTTTTGTAATTTTGACTCTAAACACACCACTCATTGACTTGAGTGTGTGTGTGACATCATTTCTTGACCAAGTGACTATTCTGCATAGGACTTATCAGCTCATTTAACATAATTCATACAGTTTCTGATGCTTATTTATGTTGAGTTTCCTTACTGAGGAGTACAGTGCATACTTACGTTTTTTAGGTACACAGTATTTGGCATAGAAGGTCAAAAACTGTTTAACTTCAGATCCTTAATGCTTGTGAATGTGTAAAGTGGTTTCAAGTGTTTGTATGTAAAGCTTTAGGAACAGGCCACTGTGACTGACTCCTAGTGATTAATGACTCCTGGTCTGTATTCGTGGTAACAGTTGTTGTTCAGATGTTAACAAAAGCAGCTTACTGGTAACTGTGTGGTGTATGGAGCACAGAAATATGACAAAAAGGGAGATGACTGCCTCTTAATGCCTGATGCAAATATTATGTACTAAACCTTTAAGCTTTATAAAACAAGCCCATTTATATTGTCAGTTTATTTGTTTATTAATTATAAAATTTGCGAAAGAAAGGTTTTGTGAAGTGCCTGTAACTCAAAATTAGAATGCAAAATGATCCAAAATGATCTTCTCCTTAATGATGCTTAATGATTAGTGCTTAATGAGTTCTGTGGGTTAAGGAATGGTGAAAGTTGACACATGACTTAAGCTCCATCTTTATTTGTACTTTTCCAGTTGATTGTATTAACACGCTCTTCTGCCCATGCTTCAAGCCATGGCTGTTTACAAACTGTGGATATTACCATTGTTCACTGAGAGCCATTGTCCACAATGTTCCAAGGCATGGTGTTTGTTCCGTAGGATCACTTTGATCAACTTCAGACTTGGGACTGACTTCAACTGGGAATTCAGATCAAGGATCTTGGGGCCTGTCTCTGTTTCACATTGTGGAGGGTGCCCTGGTTTCCAAATTTCAGAGACACCACTTTTTTACTTATTTCTGAGATGCAGGAGGTACTGGAGGTTACTGGAATGGTTAATGTGCTGGAGGCACTTGGAGTGGGAGAGGAGCTGCTGGGGCCAGACTCTGATGATGCATTAGGAGGGAGATTGGGTATGTAATCATCATGCGGGCACTTACATATTTCTGGTTGAAAAGCCAAACTAGGGACAAGCTTTGCAAACTACCAAAGACTTTAAATGCTGTGGTGTGTGGCATGGTTCAGTAGCATATTTGTCACTGTGAAAATAAACCAAAAATGTAACAAATATTGGTAGCTGGTATGCACCGTGTATCTAATGTAATGTATCTGAGTCTGTTTTCACTGACTTTGTGTGGGAGTAGAAGCTTTTCAGTCTGTCTCACATAACTTGACTGATAAGAACTGCAGGAAACTGCAATCTAGTCCATTGGATTACATGTTGTGGGTGGTCTAGAGAGTCTTTTGTTCATGGGTAGGGCTGCATAAGAAGTAGGCTAAGAGGCTTGAACATGCTCACAATCCTACATGCATGGGGACATTTAGATGAGGTCACCGACTGGTACAGACGACTGCTGCAGAGTGTCCAGTGCTGAAGATGTGAGACTTAAATTCAAGTAAAAAGGATGCTTTAGTGTGGAACTAATTTAGCGTAAAAAAAAAAAAAAAAAGCCTCAACCTTACTTAAATAATACATCCAATATACAGTAAATGTCATTGGAAAAGACAAAATAGCATGCATGCTCGCAGGCTCCAGCAGGCAAAAAGACAGAATAGAGGCCTGATCCAGGCTTCTGATTGGGTAAAATTCAACCCTCAAGGGTTGAGTAGGACTTGGGCTTTTTAACAATATTATAATGTCTTTGCTGTTCTGTATAGCTCAACTCCACTGAGACTTTACCCAGAACTTGTATTTTAACCAGAGAACCATTTACTGTTAGAGGCTGTCAAAGAAAAAAAAAGTTGCCTTTGATTTTTCTTAAACATTCATGATAGGCTGTGGAGTATCAGACGGGTTTGTTTATTTTTCTATGATCTCTGAACGCTTTAGAGGAATTTCAGCTGTTTTGTGCAGGGCTCACCAGCACTAACTTTAACAGTCATATCAATTTGACTGAGAGGAGTTGTGGGCAAAGCAGCAAAAGAAAAATACTTGTCCTGGTTAAAGCTATGGGCTATAGTTTGCATGCATTAAAGTTTTTTAGAATTCATCTCTGGTCTGATTTTTTTCTGTTACAGTCATCGTCATTCAGACACTGAGGTCATGATGACCCTGGACTTAATCTCTGTGGATTACAGAGATAACAAGGACTGCAAGGCTTTCCATATCACTCTCATTTAAAGTTAACCATCACATCACAGCAGTACCTTGATACTGAGTCCTGATGTTATTTGTCAAGTGTCTAAAATCATATTCCATCTTCTTCTAGTTGAGGAACTTCTTAAAAATGTTGCATAAAAACCAAAATCATGTCTATCCAAAACAGAACTTCATTTAATATTTTTTTTTAATTTTTTTATGATGATCAGCTTAATCTTAACAGAGAGTATTATTTAGCATTTCTACAATGTATCTAGATAGGCATTCCTATATAAACACAGTATATGGGTCATAATAACATCAAGATCAAGCAAACATCTGACACGTGATAAGGACAAGCGTTGATGCTTAAGAAAAACAGATTGTGTTGCATCAAGTTCTCATGAGCCTTGAGAAAAAGGACAGCGGCAGATGGTGCACATACTTGTTAGATGGTTTTATTGCTTTCAAATTAAGAGACTAGAAGAAATACTGGATGTAAAAAAAGTTATTTTCAAACACCTATATGGCATGAATCCCACTTCAAGATAGCCTGTTTCTGTCTTTGTTTTTTCAGTTAAAAATACATTTAAAAGGGGGGGGGGGGGGGGGGGGGGGGGGGCATAGCATCCTCTTCTCTTTTCCACTCTTGGTTTAAGTGTTTCAGCATGAAAAACAAACACCTAAATCTCAATGGCCGAGCAATGAGAGACGAGGCCTGATTCGAAACGATAGTGAGATTCATAGTGGTAAAACATGCGTCCAGAACGCGCAACCTTTTACAGAGGAGGATATCATACTTTCCCATTAAACACCAGCCGGGATTTGAACGCATCACCAATGAGTCACGTCGAAAAACTTCCTTCCCTCCCCTTTTTCCCTCGCCCCCTTAAACCCCACAATAACCGTAAAAAGTGTTTGTCCGGTTGCGGGGTTTTGCTCTTTCAGACAGACAGCACAGCAGCTTGTGTTGGACCAATTAACAGCAACGTCTGCGCGCTGCCCCGCTGAGCGTGTGTTCCTGGGCCGTCTCTGCGCACTCTGCCAGGACAGTCAGCTGTAGCTGCAGGACAAAAAGCACGACACGGCATGAAGACGGTCAGGTCCACGATGGGTTCGACTTGGGCTCTAGTCTGCTCCACCGCTTTGGTCTTGGTTTTACAGAGCTCAACATCCAGAGGTTGGTAGAGTTCTTCCTCGCCTGTTTCCTGTTGCTTCCTACCAGGAATTCTCTTAGGGAATTCTTGTTTGCTTCTTGGCTGATGGCCCGGCTCCATGTTTGATCGCCCCAACTGCTGTAAGAGCGTTTATCTGGTGACACATAGACTTTTATACGATGCAGTCTGCTCTGTGTAGATTAGTTTGTCTTCAGTGGCAGAATGCTTCAAGTTCCTCATGTTAGAGGTAGCCTACATTTATTTCATAGCTTGAATTCCTCTGCAGATTGAGATACATAAACATACACGTTAATATGATAGATTTTTATAGACTGCTCTAACTAGTATAACATAGCAATATAAAATAATGCGTATTCTTTTAATGGTAAAACTTCCAAAACTTTACTTAGTTTACCCTGCTTTAAACTTTGCCTGAACCCTTTAGAGTGTTTTTTCTTCCTTGAATACTTCCATCGCTTGTAGTTGTATCCTGCATAACGAAAGCTGAGCATAGTAATTATAACACCCCCCCCCCCCCCCCCCTTCTCTCTCTGATTTTTGTGCAGGCCACAACATTACACAACAGCGCGTGGTCACCTTTGATATTGCCGAGCTGATGCCAGGTGTGTGCGCGCTCATTCACATGCTAGTACAGTATCTCCCCAAGGCCCAAGTAGAATTTCACATGCTCAAATTGGCATGCGGCCAGCTCTCACTTCAAGAGGATGATTAGGACTTTGAACTGAATGTGTAAGGAGTGCTCCACTGAAGTCTAAAGCTGGTAAAGTTGGTGTTTTACTGTCTATTAGAGATGGAACCACCAGAGGCATTCACAATGCAGAAAAAGGTGGACATGACAGATTTCTTTAATCCTAGGGGTACTATTTATCTGTTTACCTCTTATTATGATGGTTTTTTTCATAACTACATCTAGTATAACTGCACTACATACATGTTCTATAATTGTCTTCATATATATTCATATAGTTGCTGTAAAATGTCTTCTGTGGCTCTTACAGAGTTTAACAAATGAATTGATAATCTTTAATTTCCTTGTGGAAGTCACATACTAAATCGCTAAACTAGCCTACCACTCTTAGTTTAAGGTTTTTATGTCTTAGCATAAGTCATGAGTTCAGTTAATGTAGGTCAGGTTTAAGTGCAGAACTAAAGTCTAAAGCTGTGTCTTTCTGTCTGTTTGGTGTTTTACTGTATATTAGAGATGGAGAGAATCCCCTTGCAGAAAGAAGTGGACTTGTCACATTTCTTTAACCCTGAGGGTACTATTTATCTCTTTACCTTTTGTTATGATTTTGTCATAACTACTACTTCTAACTACATACATGTCCTATCATTGTCTTTATATATTTAGTGCTTTTTCTGTTTTTCCCAGAGTTTCCAATAGAGCAGGTGATGGTGTCTCCACCACAGCCTCCCCTGAAGGAGACAGGTAAGCAGATACCTGCAGCACTGTGCAATAGACTTGGGTGGGGGTGGGGGGGTGCAAATATACATGGGGATACACAAACAGAGTTTGTATGCTTCTACTTTAACACAGTCTGAACTCTCTGGGGGAGCTTTCTTGTAATTTCTTCAAGCAGTCTTCAGGAATAGTTCTCCAGGCTTCTTGAAGGACATCCAAAGCTCTTCTTTGGGCGTTGGCTGCCTTTTGTTCTGTTCTCTGTCAACATGACCCTACACTTTTTCCCATTTCTTAATTACATGACTTTCGGATACTGTTCATGTGCTGTTTTTTTTTTTTAACTTACTTCATCTGTACTGCCTCCTACTACTAAAAATGCTCATTCTGGTCTTTCCCCTGCAGGTCAACCAAGTTTTAGGCCTCGTTCTTTTAGTAGTCTTCCAGTGCCATCTTATCACGTTCAGTTTCCTCTCGGCCGACCAACGTCCGACAATCTCCAAGCCATCTGTGACCACAGCGACCATCGTCCACGCTACCCGCCATCCTTCTTTCCCGCCTCTGGTTTTGGAGTGGACAAGTTGAGGGCCGATGCTGTCAATGATGCAGAGGCCTGGTTGAGCACATGCTGCAAAGGGATCCAGATGTGGGAGAGGGAAGTGACCCTGTGTTGCGCCACACAGGCAGTAAGTTTTCACAACAGCTCTTATTGCCTGTTCAGCAGTTTCTTTATTCAGCAGTGTGTAAATGTAAAGTGACATCATGGTATGTTGTCCTAATTCCTCTCCTCTTCCTCTATTCTATTTTGCTGATGATGTCTTTTTTTCAGAACTGGGAGGTTGTGTCTTCTCATTTAACAACCAGTGCAATGTGATGAAAAACACAGTTTGTGCTATTAAGGAACAACATACTAACCATATCCAGTAATAGCTCAAGGCTTTCTAATGTTTCTTATTGCTCACAGCCTCGTATTCATATTCATTTCATTTTTGAAGCTGTAATGTAGAAACGCCATTTTTCATCCGCTTTTCCACTTTTTGAATTGGCCCTGAATATAAATAGAGCACAAAACATTCTTCACATTGCAGAGCTGATGGTATTTCTTTTTTTAAAAAAAGAAAGTTGAAGGCCTTGGGCACTTTCAGTCGGTAAGCCCATTTAATCAACCCAGGCAGACATAACAGGCAGGCCTTGGCATGAGCATCAAATGTGCAGAATTCCTCAGTGAGTTGGTAAAGCACTACTTAAGCACCTTCTTGTTTGCTTTGAGTTTAAGGTAACGTTTGTCTGTTGACAACACAATTTCAGGTGGTTATTTTACTCAATAGGTGGCAACAGGTGTGCAGACTTCATGTTAATATTGAAGACTTTAATTCACACAGCGCGCCCTCATTGTTTGTGTTACTGTAATTGTTTCTGTGCTTCTTCTAGTGGGAGTGGTCAGTTAAAAAGTACTGTGAGGAGGACCTTTCAATAAAGCATCCTTGGTATCACTGCTGTAAACTCACTGACAACAGTAGGCTGAAGTGCTTCAGCGACGATGCTCCAAACCCAAATTATGGGCCAACAGAGGAACTGCCAGTGCAGCCGCTTCCCTCTACCACTGAATTCAACTTTGACCAGAATGCTTGCCCAAGGTAGGTAGAAAAATAAACATTTATGATCCTATACTGGAGACATAACCATAAATAATTTGCTGTATTAACCACTAAAGGCAGTATTTTAAAAAATATGTCTGACAATATTATTCAGTTTCATTACATTAACAGCCAAAATCAAAGAAGAAACCACCCTGTTACAGCCTTGTGCCACTGATGTCCTGTTTGTATGTGGAAAGTTATCACTGTACTGATTTTGTACAGTGTGCATCATCTGACAAGCTCAAAAGTTTACTTCAGATGAAGAGACAAGTAGCATCAGCTTCATCATTTAAGACAAAGAAAAGAAAGTTACCTTCAGTACTTCATATTGCAAAGCACATTTGTTATGCTGAATGCACCCTTAAGCCCATAGGAGGCATGTCTGTCTCTGACCTTATGCCTCATGTACTATAGGACACAGGTCACTCTCTATCGTAGCAGATCAAACAGAAGAAGGAAGGTGACGAAATCATCTGCTCCCCCAAAAACTGACATCAGCTTTCCTCCTGGACGGCCAACCGCAGATACCATTGAATCCGTGTGTCGTAACCAGAAGCTTCGCCCCCTCTACACCATCAAGTCCCTCCCAGGTTCAGGCAATGAGATGCTGGCTCGTCAGGCAAAGGCCATTAATCGTATAGAAAAGGGATTCAAACAATGCTGCAAAAATAAGAAGAGTGCGCTCAACTGTGCTGACCAGAAGGTAATGGAGGACATCTACAAAAACAGTATTTTTTTTTGCTTAACTGAGTAATTTCCATACCACGATGATTGACTCTCATTCTTCAATTCAGTGGCGTGAGGAGCTGAACAAGTTCTGCTTGGCTGAAAATGGTGGACAGGTGAATTACCCCTGTTGTTCGGAGCAAAGTGATCAATACAGCTGTTTCCAGCAGATGTCTCCAGACCCTTATTATAATGTGACTTCTGCTCCTGAAGTGCTCTCACTGAGCAAAATATGTGACACTTACAAAATCATCAAGAAGAGGTAAGACTGTACTTACTGGATATTTTTTTCCCTCTTTTTTTTTTTTTTTTTTTAATTTTTTGGTCTGCTTTCTGCATTCTCGCTTCCAATAATTTCTCTTTTTCTTCCTTTTCACGTCTTTCCATTTTTTTCTGTCATAAAACTAAAAGAAACTTTGTGAAATTTAATTTAATTTAATTTAAATTTAAATTTACCACTGTGACTGTGTTTTTAGATTCCCTGTTGGGTTTCCCCTTAAGGGCTTTGTGACACAATGCTGCCCCCTGTCTGAACAAGAGAAGACCGCTTGCTTTACGCGACTGGTAAGTTCCATTAAAAGCCATCAAAAGGGAAGTGAGTCTGCAAAAATAAGATGAATTAGGAAGCAAAGATTGGGCCAGCAACATGCTAAATATTAACGCAAAATTCTGATTTCTGACTGCTTTTTTTTTTTTTTTTGCCTTAATCTCTCCGTGAAATCAGCTTCAGGAAATGTCACAGAAACTGTGTGTATCAAGGAAGGCTACTCCCACTACTGTCCGCCGCTGCTGCAAACTGCCCTCACAAGAGACTCCAGAGTGCATCTCCAAAATTCTCATGGATGCCCTCACCAAAGCAGCCAACTTCTTAAGCCAGAAGAAGAGGAAAAGGTGCCTTATCTCCTAAACCTGTGTCACTTTTGCAGCTGACCCCACTGGCGCTGGGCCGTCCAGTGGTAAGATAGCAGCAGATGTGGCATTCAGTCAGTGAACAGAAGCAATTTATGCAACACATAAATGTTTGCAAGACAAAAAGAAATGTAAAATGTTGACCGATTTCTAGCTTCAACTACTGCCAGTATTCTGAGATCAAATGAGCATTTCTACCATTTATACTGCATACTTAAACAAGTATACTGTTACATGCATAGTTAAAGCAGACTGTTGTCTGTGACACTATTTTTCTCTAGGCTGCTCTTTGCGTATAAATTCATTTTCTTGATTCTTTTGGAAATTCAAGATCACTTCTTTTTTGTTTGTTTTTTTTGGTCAAAATATTTGAAAAAGCGACAATAAAAAAACATTTTTTTAATTTTCCTTTTGTGTGGTTTGCTGTGTGATCCCTTTCATGCAAGCCCGTGCTGCTACAGTGAGTTAACATTTTAAATGCAAGCTGATGAAAGCATGGCAGCTGCTGTTAACAAAGGGTCTCTTTTAGTTGAAAAAAAACACAAACAAATCCACATCTAGCAGATGTCAAACTATCACATGATGGTAGGATTTGATTTGATGTGATATTGAGATAAAAATTCAACACCACAGAAAACTTTATTTAATGTTTTAACATATTTTTAAATTTGTTGTTAAACCACCAGTGATTTTTATGCAGTGTCCACCAAAAGTATAATAAAATAGTAACATTTGTTTTTTTGTTTTTTTTAGTTTGGACATTTAAATGTCAAAACACAACAAAAATAAAACTAGAGACCAAATTTAGGATTTATTTTCAGCTTTTTATAAGTGCATGCTGCAAAGGTGTACAGATGTTACAAATAGCTACTTTTGTGCCGGATGCCCTTTCTAACGCAACCCCAAAGAAGATTTGTGAATCTGGCTGGAATTGAACCAGCAACCTTTTCCTTGTCAAGTGAATAGTCTAACACATTACTAACATGGCCTGTGTTAGTAATTTGCTGGGCCACCACATTCCATTAGAATTTCAGAGGTGCTTCTCTAGTTCAGCTCGTTGAGTGGGTGACCCATGTGCTCAAAGGCTGCAAGGGCCTAAGGTTCCTGCTAAATAAAGGCCAAAAAATTACCCCAGTATCCCCAAAAATGAACAGCTTAATTGATTGAAGAAGCCTAGAATAAACCACTCACACCAGGATCAAATTTTTTTCAGAGGATAACGGTGGTCACTCTGATTTGAATTGCAAAGATCTTTCCCTATAAAAAAGTAAGTGGACTATCCCAGCTGTCATAGGGTGAGAGGTCTCTATCTGTTGATCCATCGCTGGATTAACAGAGACAGATAACCATTTGCGCTCATGTTAACGCCTATGGCCAATTTAGAATCACCAGTTAACCTAATGTGAATATGGGAGGAAATAGAGCACCCAGAGGAAACTCATGCAGGCACAGGGAGAACATGCGAAGTCCACACAGAAAGGTCCCAGCTGACCAAGAGGTTCATATATCTGTCATAGTTTCTCATCACTGGCTCCCTGTAAAATCCATAATTAAATTTAAAATCCTAATTCTCACATACAAATGCCTGAATGATCAGAGCTATCTTATAGACCTCATAGTATCATATTATCACAATAGAGCACTTCAGTTTCCAGGATAGGAGACACAGTGTTCAGCTACCTCTTCTCCTCTCTGCTTTTAAGATTAGGCTTTAAACTGTCCTTTTTTGATACACGGAGCTGGATCAGGTGACCCTGAACCAGTAGTTCTGCTGCTATAGGCCCAGGCTGCTGGCCACTGATCATTTCCTCTCCGCTCCCTTCTTTTCACTCTTGATGCACTCCTTGTTGCAGCTGCTCATGAGCCTGGTTCTGCCAGAAATGTCTTTTCTTTTCTATCCAGGTATGCTTTTACTGCATTGGCAGTGTGTTTAGGATCATTGTTGAGCTGAAAAATGAAGATGTTGCCAATCAGATGCTTTACGGATTTTATTGCATGAGGGATCAAAATCCGAGGGCACTTTTCTGAGTTCATAATTCAATCAATTTTGACAACATCCCCAACACCACTGGCTGAAGTGCAGCCACAAATCATGACAGAGCCTCCAAAGTGTTTCAAAGATGGCTGTGTAGACACTCATTGCTGTACCTCTCTCCTGACCACATCCAATTTTTGAAACATTTAAATTTGGATTCATCCCTCCATCAGACCTGTTATATAGTTAACGAAAACAAACGAAATAACGAAAACTGAAATTGAAAACAATTAAAAGGAAAAAACGATAACTAACTAAAACTGTATTGTGAGTTTAAAAAACTAACTAAAATTATAGATAAAATGACCTTCCTTTTCTTGTTTGTCATTTTATTTAAAAGCCTTGTGGACTGATCATTTTCCGCTCTCCGAGTTTAAGTTGGGAGCGCCGTCGTGCAGCTGTGTGCGCGGTGCTGCGCTCAGCAGAGTAATGGCAGTGGTCTGCAGAGAAAGCGGCCCACATGGAGTTTCTTTGAGTCCGATAATGTCCACCTGAGAAGCGCACACAAGGCAGCTACGGAAACCGCTCTGAACCGACGTAATCTGGCGTTCACCTCCGGAGAAATGTGACTACTCGTTGCTGCCACGCAGCCGCAACGTTGTGATCAACCTGTTCCGTCCTTGTGCGTTTCCGGCCACTTTATCAGTGAGAGAATAACAATCAGGAACAATCAATAAGGACTGGAGGGAATGAAGAAATAACAGGTACAAATGTGTTTGAAGCCAAAAAAAATAAGCACAAAGAGCGAGGACCAAAAAAAGTCCCAGCCGACGCCGCATATACAGTTGTGCTCAAAAGTTTACATACCCCAGCAGAATTTTTGCTTTCTTGGCCTTTTTTCAGAGAATATGAATGATAACACAAAAACATCTTTTCCACTCATGCTTAGTGGTTGGGTGAAACAATTTATTGATAAACAACTGTGTTTTCTATTTTTAAATCATAATGACAACAAAAAACATCAAAGGTAACATCCTCACCTGTGATCTATTTGCGTGTAATCAGTGTGCATGCATAAAAGCTGAGTGAGTTTCTGGGATCCAGACAGACTCTTGCATCTTTCATCCATCCACTGACGTTTCTGGATTCAGAGTCATGGGGAAAGCAAAGGAATTGTCAGCGGATCTACGGGAAAAGGTAGTTGAACTCTATAAAACAGGAAAGGGATACAAAAAGATATCCAAGGAACTGATAATGCCAGTCAGCAGTGTTCAAACTGTGATTAAGAAATGGAAAATCAGGAGCTCTGTTAAAACCAAACCACGGTCAGGTACTGTAGACCAACAAAAATTTTGGCCACAACTGCCAGGAAAATTGTTTGGGATGCAAAGAAAAACCCACAAATAACATCAGCTGAAATACAGGACTCTCTGAAAACAGGCGGTGTGGCTGTTTCAAGATGTACAATAAGGAGGCACTTGAAGAAAAATGGGCTGCATGGTCGAGTCGCCAGAAGAAAGCCATTACTGCGTAAATGCCACAAAGTATCTCGCATGCAATATGCCAAACAGCACAGAGACAAGCCTCAAAACTTCTGGAACAAGGTAATTTGGAGTGATGAGACCAAAATTGAACTTTTTGGTCACAACCATAAACGTTACATTTGGAGAGGCGTCAACAAGGCCTATGATGAAAGGAACACCATTCCTACTGTAAAGCACGGAGGCGGATCGCTGATGTTTTGGGGATGTGTGAGCTACAAAGGCACAGGAAACTTGGTCAAAGTTGAAGGAAAGATGAATGCAGCACGTTATCAGCAAATACTGGAGGCAAATTTGCACTCATCAGCCCGGAAGCTGTGCATGGGACGTACTTGGATGTTCCAACATGACAACGATCCAAAACACAAGGCCAAGTCGACCTGTCACTGGCTACAGCAGAACAAAGTGAAGGTTCTGGAGTGAGCATCTCAGTCTCCTGACCTCAATATCATTGAGCCACTCTAGGGAGATCTCAAGCGCGCAGTTCATGCAAGACAGCCCAGGAATTTACAGGAACTGGAGGCTTTTTGCCAAGAAGAATGGGCAGCTTTACCATCAGAGAAAATAAAGATCCTCATCCACAACTACCACAAAAGACTTCAGGCTGTCATTGATGTTAGAGGGGGCAACACACGGTATTAAGAACTGGGGTATGTAAACTTTTGATCAGGGTCATTTTGATGTTTTTTGTTGTCATTATGATTTACAAATAGAAAACAGAGTTGTTTATCAATAAATGGTTTCACCCAACCACTAAGCATGAGTGGAAAAGATGTTTTTGTGTTATCATTCATATTCTCAGAAAAAAGGCCAAGAAAGCAAAAATTCTGCTGGGGTATGTAAACTTTTGAGCACAACTGTAAAAAACCAGCACACGACTGTAAGGTAATGAACACACACAATCCAGCTACACAAGCAGAAATGCGACATGAGGTCGGCCACATATCCAGCATCTAACCAAGCTAGCTCCAAAACAGAAGCTGTTGTTAATCTACTGCACTGATGCTAAACTTTATTGGAAGTTTATTGTAGAATTTATTGAGTTTGGGAGTTCATGTTTTTCTGTTTCTCCCTGTTGATGTTCATGTGTGTCTTTAATATTACACACATTTGGCACGCAGTGCTGCTGTCTTGTGAACAGTTGGTTGTTGAATATATTTCTTTAAACGGTATCTTTTGTTGAGTTTTTATTACACAAGAGTTACTCTTGTGCCTTGAATCTTGCACCTGACACAGTATGAAAAACTAAAACTAATACTGAAACTAACGAAACTAAACTAAAACTAAGCAATAAACCAAAAATAAAAACGAGAAAAACCACTTTGAAAACTAATTAAACTAACCGAATTAAAGAAAAAAAGTAAAAACTAACTAAAACTAAATGATAATTTAAAATCCAAAACTATTATAACCCTGCCTCAGCCATTTCTTCCTGTTTGCCTTCCTTAAGAGTGGCTTTTTGACGGCCACCCTTCCACTGAGACCATTTCTGAGCAGTAGATGAATCATCTGGAGGTCCAGATGCATCTCTCAGGTCCTGTGTCACGTTTTTGCTGGATTGTTTCCCTATTTCTTAAGCACATGAGTTTCAGACCATTTGCTATAGATAGTTTTTAGGCCTAACACTGCTTCTTTTGTCCTCCACTTGTCCAGTTTCCTCAGGTTTTTTTAAGGACAGACTGCACACAATGCCAAAATATGTCAAGTTTTTAGCTAATAGCTTTTTAGGAAACACCTTGTTGGTGCAGAAGTACTATTTTATGTCTGTGAAACTGTTTTTTCATAAATTTGTTTTTGGACAGGCTGCTGGTAACAAAGCTCCTAAAGATACAATTTAAAATACCTTATTTGCCAAGTTGTCTGTTATTTGTGGACACAACACAGGTTCATCTCTTGAGTTAGGTGTCTTTTTCATACTTGAATAATTAGGTCAGTGGCTTTACCCAAAAAAAAAAAAAAAAAAAAAAACACCCGAAAAATATTCTTGTCAAAATGGTCAGGTACTGGGATTGGATAAATTACTGCTGGTTCAGGTGACCCTGAACCATCCCTTAGTTAAGCTGCAATAGGCCTAGGCTGCTGGGAAGTTGTTTTTTTTTTTCACTCACCTCTTTTAACTCTGTTTATGTACCACTCTGCATTTAATCATTAATTATTATTAATTTATGGTTCTCTTCCACAGCTTGTCTCCCTCCCCGCACCCCAACTGGTCGCAGCAGATGACTGCCCCTTCCTGAGCCTGGTTCTGCCAGAGGTTCTTCCTGTTAAAACTGAGTTTTCCCTTCCCACTGCTGCCATGTGTTTGCTCATAGTGGGCCGTTTTGATTGTTGGGTTTTTCTCTGTAATTATTGTATGGACTTTACCTTACAATGTAAACTGCCTTGAAGCAACTGTTGTGATTTGGTGCTATATAAATAAAACTGAACTGAATTAAACTGAAAAATGAGTGAAAAAACGGCCAATGTCCAAAGAAAAACTCTGAAAGACCTTCAGAAAGCCTGGGGAACCACTTTAGAAGAAAAACACAAAGACGTGAGAGATGGCTCAAGACTTGTGTACAGTCCTATACATAAAATGGGCATAAAAATACTGAAACTTCACAAATTTTATGTTTCATTAGCACAGACTATATTGCTTTTACTGTTGTTTTCACATTTAACATAGTATAAATACATCCACATCTACAATATCGGGCTTTCTCTCATATATATATATATATGAGAATTAATAATATTAACTTTATGTCGCACTACAGCAAACTGAAACCGTGCCACGTCCACTGGGGGCGCTGTGGTGCTTCTGGTGCTGCCACACGAGCATCAGAATTTAACTGTCGGCGCCGTCTGTGATGTTAACAGACCGTAATGGCGACTGCTGGAACAGACATGGGATCAACAGCCCCGACAGGTATCTGGCTCACAAATCTCATTCCTTTCTCGTCTTAAAATGAGCATAAGAAGCGATATTTGTGGCATATTATAGCATTGAAAATGATGCAATGGTGGAGCTGTGGCTGGAATTGGGTCCTGGTTAGCCGTTAGCTAATTAGCATCGAGGTATTCCACCAAACAAATGAACCAATCTGTGTTTAGCCTGTTTATTAAACGCTGGTTGTGTCCTGTTTAAATACAGAAGGCTTTTGTGTGCAAGACACCTGTTAATATGCGGAACCATCTATTGAATTTCATGACACGCAATAAAGTAATTCCCGAGACCACGTTGACCAAACTGTTTTGTTATCAAACCGGTGTCCTGTTAACGCTCTAACGAAGCAGGTGAGCGCCGGATGAGGTATGAGGTTTTATTAATAATCGCTGCTGTTTGGCACGTGAATGGGACGTGTTTACTAATAATGCGATAAAAAATAGTGTCCATGGAAGTTAACGGTAACGGGTGTGTTCATTTTCTTCCTCGCCTGTTAGATCCTTTTTCCTCTTCCTCTGAGTGTTTGGTGATGAAGAAAGAAAGAAAGAAAGAAGGGCTTGACTAACCACCTCCCAGCTGTTACTGTACAAATATTCCCGGTCAGGTGGTCTATTTATTTCATTGATTTTCTGCATTCTTTTAGCACAGGTTTGTCATGCTTATCTGGCCAATGAACAGGCTTTATTTAACAACCTGTTTACGATCACTGATATTTAGGTCTGTGCACTGTTTTATGAACTGGTTTCAGTGGTCACACATACAGCTCGATCAAGTGCTTTCAGAGGCTTCTTATTTTTCTGAGATAAGGCAGGCGGTGGAGAAGATGTATCTCTCTCATCCAGTTAGTTGTGCATCACTTATTAGCTTCCCTGTGTATAGAGTTGCTCTTCTTCTGATAACCACCCAGTTTGAATCAGTGAATAAAAATAGTTGCTCTTTAAAGCACTCCCGTGGCTCCCAAATGGCTGAGATCCTGGGACAGTAAAAACACTAGATACAGCATTCACACTCACAGATGCTTGAGTGACAGTAACTCACTGTGGTTTCCCTAATAGCCTTTATCAGCGTTGTGTCCAAATCGGGTGAAGAACCAGTATATTTATGGACTCTCCAGAAATGATCTTAAGAGAGTGTGCATGGCCCATGGTATTGCCCTGTGCAGGCTGCACGTAAACAAGGCTGGCAGGGGCTTGTTTGGTACATAGAGAGGAACAGATGGTTTGCCTATTGTAGTGAGGCCTGCTACTGACAAGCTAAAGTTATTGTTAGGGAACTGGGTTAGTCTAATTACTCTCCTGAATCTGCTGCGCAGTGTATGCCATTAACATGTATATTGACTTTTAAAATATTTAACATCTTACGAAAATATTCTGTAATACATAATTCAAGATACCCATGTAATCTATCTACCTTTAGATCTCTCCTACTCGCCATCCCATTGGCGAATGGTCCTAAACTGTCTGTGATAGTAATAACCAAAACTGGGCCCTCTGGGGTGACTAGACATGGTCCAAATTTAGTAAGTCTGTGTATTATCTTTCTTAACTAAAATCTGTGCATTTTCCTGTTATGTTTGTCCTTTCAGTAAGCAAAATTTTACAATACCTTTTGAGCACATTAAACCTCTTTTTTTTTTTTTTTTTTTAAATGAGTCCTGATGATTTTCATTTTGTAGACAACATAAAGCTCTTTGGTGCTGCCTGACGAGTTTATGAGTTTATGTTAAAAAAATATGTAGGAAAAACTGTAATTTATTCTTTTTTTATTTTTTGTCTACAAGTGCAATACTCTGTTACGATAAAAGAGTCAGTTGCTTAATCGACCTTATTACTCAGGCACTGTTTCCCGTACTTCTCTGCACTCCTGTCTTAAATGAGTTCAGTGTTGCTCATGTACTAGGTTACGCCAGCTAGGCTGACCTTGTCCTGCTCCGCAGATATCAGGACTCAGTTCTGGAGGAGAGCGTTGCAGCGAGGTACTCGCATGGGTGTGCTGTGCGTGAGTGTTTCTCTGTGTGTGAGCAGAGACTGCATGAGTAGTGGTGATATAGTGTGTTATTTTACATAATGAGGGGGAATGTGGGCAGAATGATGCTCATTGTGTCCCAGCAGATTGCAGTGTGTCCCTGCTAACTGAGAAGAGATGCATGGCATTCAGTGAGTCTGCGTAATTATACATACTCTTGCATTTATTGGGTTGCAAATGTCCACTTTCTGTGCCTCACCAGGGTTGAATTTGATGGGTGTAGAAAGATAAATTTTCACACTCAGTTGCTACTACAGGTGTAGAATCCTTTTAGCCCTCAGTCTTTTTTGTATATATATATATTGACCTATGGTACTGCAGTATTGGAGGAGATGTTGCCATTGGTTACAGGCTAGAGGTGATTGCAGAGTGGGCGATGTAGTAAGTGTATACACCAAGTTTATGTAAGGACAGGACACAAGAAATCATACTCTGTATTTATTTTATTGCAGTTGTGTCATTCTTACCCAACATCTGTGTATTGTGATTTAATGATTTATCTTTGATTATCAATTTAAAACAGTAATCCAGAGGCCTTTGCTTGGTGCCGGCAACTTTATACGTGTGCTGAACATCAGGGATGCCCTGATCTGACTTTACAATCCTAATATGAATTTTAATATGAGAGATGACAACTTGACATTAGGGATATGACGGTACTGATCCTTGTACCAGTAATAAATGAATAAGATGTAGTCCTCACTGTGAGGAAGAGACTAGGAATAATTTTTTTATGTGTAAGGAAACATCAGAGAATAGGCCTCACACACGTGCAGGTCTATAGTCTGGCAGGAGACAAGTGAAGTAAAAGCTTCCCAACAAGTGTTACAGTGAACCAACAGCGTTGTAGCTTCTATCTTTTATATAATCTCTTTCTGACCAAATATAACAAGTGAAATGTAAAGAGAGAGAATATGAGCCCCATAGATCAGACTGATGCATCTCTACTCACGTAACTGAGTTTGCTAAATAGGCTAACTTAAAGGGGACCTGCTATGCTCATTTCCTGCTTCATATTTTGTTCTTGGACTCTACACGAGTAGCTTTGCATGATTCACTGCTCAAAATAGTCCAATTTATTGTATACTGGGCCTTGGTGCAGCCCTTCAGTTTATCCTCTTGTCTGAAGGAAAGCATTTAAGGATCACTTTAAACCACCTTTTTTCTGATTGGCTGTCTCTCACAAACTGAAGGTTTGAACATCGGGTAGGTGAGGTTGCTGTGCTCATAGCCAGTAGTGTGTATGCCTGGGAAGACAACATTAGGGATGTATATCTGCTCTCATTAATATCATAGAGACTCAAGAGTGTTTAGAGCAGACTGAACTTTTGATTCACTGGGATTACTTTTCCATACACTGACCTGATTTTCAGCACTGATTCATGTAATGTGTGTGATTGAAAATAAGGAAATTACAATAGGTTGCCTTTAAGAAACTTTTAAACATTAGTGAGCATGCTGGAATTGAACTAAATGATAAAAGCAAAGTTACTCTGAGGCTTAAAGTAGGCTGGGACAGCAACAGCTAGAAATTGCACCGTGGTGGTGATGTTGACACACATCCTCAGGGAACAGATGAATGTGGAGCAGCTAGCTCATGGGAGAAGTAGTTCCAGTTCACGTAGAGCTGGTGTACTGGGTGCAGCAGTTAGTAACTGTGGCCACATTTAGGTCTGGGCTCATCATCGGTCTTATAGTCATCAGCCAGTGCTGGAAATAGCCTGGCTAATTAACCAGCACAGGGATTCATAAACAGTCCCTAAAAATTTTTTCCTTTCCAGCTCAAACCCTTTAAATTTATTTCAAGCATTGACTTTGCAGTGACTGCATGGGTTGGGTTTGACTGTCTAAACAAAGGAACTAGCAGTGCAGATTCTTCTCGAGCTATTATCTTTCTCTTATTGTAAATATCAAGTGACTTTTCTTTTTTTTCTTTTTTTTTAATAGGGACCAGCAGCATTCGAAAAATGGCCCCTGCAGAGGTAAGGATGGTCGGAATTGCCTTAGAATACAGATACATTATGTCCAGCACCAAATAATGTAAAAGCTCTAAATCAGAAAGGACAGCAAAGCAAGCTTACAGGGTTGGAGTCTGCATTCATCCATGCGTTTGCAGCTTGAAGCATCAGTCACCAAAAAGTTTGTCATGTAAATAAGAGGCTAGCTCTTGTAACACGGATGATAACAGGTGCCTAAAAAGCCCACAAGCCACAGTTTCTTTTTATATTTTTATAGAGCCACATTGTTGTTCCTCAAAACTCTATATGAAGCTCATATTTAAAAGTAAAAACAGTAGTATTTTACTTTAAAAAAATAAATAGTTACTCATAATAATGCTGTTGTAACTATAAAAGCTAAAAATAAATAGTAATATTTACAGCTGCAATATCAATAAACAGAGGAAGTATAGATGTATAGATAAAGGTTTCAGTCAGGAATAGTAACATTGGGCTGATTGCTATTTAATTAGTTTCCTGCCTTACAATTTGACCTTCCTCTGGGAGTTCAGTAACTTGTCAGCCCAGATGATTGCTTGGTCAAGGCTGTCATGTGAGGCTGTTTATTCAGTCTGTCCTAAAGCTTGAATACTCAACAGCTAGCTCTTTGTTTTTCTGTTTTTACAGCATAAATGCACATTAAGCCATATTTGATTTTTCTTTGACTGTTTTCTGCCTCGCTGCTCAGATGCCCGGCTCTTCAGGCATGAGTATGAAGAAGACCATTGGACACCGGGGCGTTGAGACTACCACAGGAGAAACCACTTACAAAAAGGTAAAGGCAGGGGTCGGGGTCAGGGACAGCAGTGACTTATTGACGCTCGCAGCAGAGCCCGGGCTTTACAAGGTGGAAACAGTTCAGTATGTTGGCCCTTGTGTTTGATGTTTATATTCTAAAATTAGTTTGGAAGTTCCTCTTACTGGAAACCCAAGAATAGTTAGTGAAACACCAGAAGTCACAGGGGTAAAATCCGGTTGTTCCAGTGCTTACTCTCTTTTCCTCGCTGACCTCTCTAGACTACGTCATCTGCCCTAAAGGGGGCAATCCAATTGGGCATCGCTCACACAGTTGGCAGCTTAAGCCAAAAGGCGGAGAGGGATGTTCTCATGCAGGACTTTGTGGTTGTTGAAAGCATCTTCTTTCCAAGGTTTGTAATACAAGTTGTATTTGAATGCACAAATTGAATTATTATTTTCCATTTTTGCATAGTTTTAATAGCTTATCTGCATCTCACTCTTTCCAGTGAAGGCAGTAACCTGACCCCTGCTCATCACTACAGTGACTTCCGCTTTAAGACCTACGCTCCTATCGCCTTTCGCTACTTCAGGGAACTGTTTGGCATTCGGCCAGATGACTACTTGGTCAGTATTTACCCCAGGCTTTTGCTGCCATGTTCACAACAGCTGCCCTTCTCAACTTCATAAATGTTTGAAAGTGTACATGCTGTATATATTCAGTGGTCTTAGCAAACACAATCCCCTTTTGGAGAAATAATGAACGATGGCTGAAGGCTTTTGCATTTTTTAATTTGTAGCCTTTGATGATGCTTTTGTCTGCTTCATCACCACATTTGTTGACACTGCGGGCATGGAGCTGTGCCATCTCAGACAGAGTGAGAAGCCTTAGTCCAAGTGCTTTTTAGGTCTTTTTTTTTTCTCCTGTCTGTCTGTTATCTTTTTTTTAACTATCAGCACTGGGAACGCTGATAATAGTGTCTCTGTAGTTCAAATCAATCAATGAAATAACTGTGCTATCAGGAGCCAGTGACCCATACATCTTACCATAAAAAAACAAACACTGTTTTTTGATTTAATATTGATGCGGGTTTCTCTCAAAGTATTCTCTGTGCAACGAGCCACTGATCGAGTTATCGAACCCTGGAGCCAGCGGATCCCTCTTCTATGTCTCCAGTGATGATGAGTTTATCATCAAGACTGTCCAACACAAAGAGGCAGAATTTCTCCAGAAACTGCTGCCTGGATACTTCATGGTGAGTCTGGATAGAGTGGGAAGTAGAAGTGTTTTCAGAATTAGTGCATATTACTACAGTAATTATCACGAGAAGAGGTGGTTTAACTGAGTGGGAACTCTAAAAATTCCTTTCTAATTTAAGTGTCTAATTTCTTTACTATGTTCCCTCTCCCTTTCAGAATATAAACCAAAACAAGCGCACCCTTCTTCCCAAGTTTTATGGATTGTATTGCGTACAGGCAGGGGGTAAGAATATCCGTATTGTTGTGATGAACAATCTTCTGCCGCGAATCATCCCCATGCACCTCAAATATGACCTGAAAGGCTCCACGTATAAGAGACGAGCTTCCCCTAAGGAGAGAGAAAAGGCTGTCCCCATTTACAAAGACTTGGACTTCATCCAGGACATGCCTGATGGCCTGCTGCTGGAAGCGGACAATTACAATGCTCTGTGCAAGACTATACAGAGGGACTGCCTGGTGAGTCACACAGAGATGCATGTTTTTTATAGATTGTTATTCAAGTAGTGAGCACTAAAGTATATGAAAAATGCCTTAGCAAGCTGAAATAGTACACCAATGTAATACATTATTTTTATACCCTTACATAAAAGATACAAAAAAAAAAAGCAGCAGATATGCGGAGACTATCAAAGACTATTGAGAGTCAAAGTTTTTCTCATATAATAAAAAACCTTTACATTGTAGATAGTCTGCAGATGGTTTGACAGCTTGCACAGCACATGTAAAACCTCCTTGTATGTAACACACTGGTACTCTGTTGAATTTTAGACTTTTACAGAGACTATTATCATTTCTGATTTCTCCAAAGTCGATTATTCATTGTTGATGGTCAGTGTTGGGGGTTGTTTACTGCTGGGCTTCACTACAGTTGTAGGATCATCAGCAGACAAGTGTCTAGTGTTGAAAAGATGACTTAAGCTTGCATGACACTGCAAGCTAATACTTACATGGATGGTACCATTTGAAATTGTGAGAGTAGACTGGTGGGATTTGTCATTGCAGTTTGCACAGAATACCCATATGAGCTGTAAAATTTTTGCTTTTGTCAGACTTACAGCAGCTGCACGTCATTTATTGACTTAATCCGTTTCCATTAGCTAGTCATTCCAGGGTTTTCAGCCACCAGAGCTTTTGGCCTTCCACCAAAATTCAAAAAAAATCATTAGGACTATAATTTTTAACATGTGGCAACCAGAGTCCACAGGAAGTCAGTGACATGTAAAATAACTGCTGGCAATGCCAAGTGGGCAGGTGTGTGTGTGTGTGTGTGTGTTGCCAAAGTGTTTGATGCTTTGAAACAGTGTGTCTGAATGTTGATGTTATGATTGATTTTTCTAATTGATGCCTTCTGATTTTCATTGCACTTTAATGTTTGATGCAGCTCCTGCAGAGTTTCAAGATCATGGATTACAGTCTGTTGATGGGCATCCACAATATGGACCAGGCCAGTCGAGAGAAGGAACGTAGTGGAGGCGGTTCGTTTGACAATACGGGGTCCGAAGGCGCAGTGACCCCAGATCAGCGCCGACCACAAGCACAGAAAAGTCTGTATTGTACAGCCATGGAGTCCATCCAGGGAGAGGCTCGAGGGAAGGGAGCTCTGGATTCAGAAGATCAGTGAGTGCGACCACCAGCACACCCATGTTTGAGATGTATTTGTTTGGTAGGAAATTTGTGGCTGTGAAATGACAGTGAGTGAAGAAGTGTGTTGTATTTCTGATCTTGCAGCATGGGTGGTATTCCTGCTCGCAACAGCAAAGGAGAGAGGTTGCTTATTTACATTGGCATCATTGATATTCTCCAATCCTACAGGTATGTGTCTCAGAGCAGCCAAATCAGCTGTTTATATAAAAATTTGCTGCTAATTCACAAGCAAATGTCACACCACTTAGATAAGTTGCACTAAATAGTTTTATGTTGTATTATTTAGATTTATTAAGAAGTTGGAGCACTCCTGGAAGGCTTTGGTCCATGATGGGGTGAGAGCCTGTACACTACACATCAGTGTGTTAATAGAATTTCCTTCCCATTGTAGATTGCACATTAACTAATGAGCTTGGGCTTTTAAAGTATTAAGACAGCTGTTTTGTAAGAGTTGGTGGATTAAAACAGAAATGCTGCATTCATGCTGCGTAACAGTTTGAATTGCATAAAGGCTGTCAGGTTGTAGTAATCCTCTTCCTGTTTTGCTTCTTTAGGATACAGTTTCAGTTCACAGACCTGGTTTCTATGCAGACCGCTTCCAGCAATTCATGTGCAACACAGTGTTCAAGAAAATTCCATGTAAGTGTGCCTTTTTGAGTGTACCGCTGATTTTGATAGTTCAGGTGTGAAAAGCCCTGTTTGCACTGATGATTTCCTCTTGTCCTCCTCTTCAGTAAAACCATCCCCATCCAAGAAGAGCCGTGGTGGAGGTCAGGGAGGGCTTAGGAGGGCACCCACTCTGGGAGCACCCACACCACTCTCCCACACGACAGGGCAGTCAGCTGTGGACTCCAGATTAGTTTACCACTCCCATTTTAAAAGTACAGAGTCAGAGGCTGACAGTGGTAAGAGCTATTGGAACTAATGAGATCATGTTAAGTAGATCTGTGGTTAACTGTAGTGGTCAGTGATGTGGGCAAAAGTTCAGGTCCACACACCACAATTTTTTTTTTAATCAATAACTAACAATAAAATGGGTGAAAAAGATTAATTTTACTGAGACAAAAGTCAACACAATAGCATCAAACTGCATCCATTTTCTTAACGGCTTACCCAGTTCAGGGTCATTGGGCGGGGGGTTGAAGCGTATCCTAGCTGTCATGAGGCGAGAGGTGGGGTACACCTTGGATAGGCCACCAGTCTGTTGCAGGACTCACATTCACACTTTTGAATCACCAGTTATCCTAATATACTTGTCTTTGTACTGTGGGACGAAGCTGTAGTACCTCTGGAGACTGCTGGACCTTCTTGTTGTGATGCAGCAGTGCTCATCACTGCACCACTCTGCTGTTCACCACCAAAAAAAAAAAAATCATATTAATTCAGCCATGTTTTTTCAGTTGACCACGCCCTACTAGGGATGTTCCTGGTGACTTATTTACTATCCATTCATTTATTTTCCACTTATCCAATTCTGGCTCACAGGGTCCCTGGAGCCTATCCTAGCCACTGTAGGGTGAAAGACAGGGTACTCCCTGGACAGGGAACCAGTGTGTTGCAGGGCTAACACAGAGAGACAGACAACCATTTGTGCTCATATTAATGCTTCAGAATTTAGAATCACCAATTAACCTAACCCCATTAACTGCATGTCTTTGGACTGTGGAAGCCGGAGTACCCAAAGAGAACCCATGCAGACATCCAGATGGTCGATTTGAACCCAGGACCTTCTTGCTGTGAGGCTAACCACTGCGCCACAGTGCTGCTGCAGCCTTTAAATGACTAGTCAACTAGTTGTTCTCATCCCTATACTGTGCCTGCAGTAGCTCCTTTTATGCCTCACAGGCTTAATTTTATTCTAAACTGCATTCAGGTTAAAGATAAGCGTGTTAAATTTGCAGTAAATCACCTTATTAATAACTTTGTTCTCAGGTGTGCAGTCAGGCAGACCCGATCTGGTTCCTAGAACTCCTCCGCTGGTAGACAACCCTGCTGACTGTGAGGCCAACCTGTCCACCTCATCACAAGGCAGCACAGGAGTCGCCTCCACCTCTCCTCCCCTGCGGTAAAACCTCTCGCCTTCCTTCTCATGCTTTTTTTTTTTTTTTTTTTTTTTTTTTTTTTTTTTTTAAATCCCTTCTGGTCTGACTTTGACTTTCCTCTGCAGATCCGTAGGCGTGGAAGTGCACAAATCAGCAAACACGGAGTGTGATCACGGTGCTTCCCACAGGTACAGACTAGTACAGAGTACAACCAGAGAAAAGTCTTTTTTTTTTTTTGTGTGTGTGTCCTCATGTTAGTCATTGTGTGTCATTAACTGCCTTTTCTGTGTTACAGTTTGGGGGCAGAAGGGGCTTTAGATAATTCAGGCAACCTGTCTGGAAATGAAGATGTAGTTTCTCTGTCAGACATCGTCCCCGAGACCAACATCTGTTTTGTAAGTCTGAGAGATGTTTAGTTGTTGGTATTAGTTTTATATTTATGGTATGCTGCATATATATAATTTTTTTTTTTTTTGTTTTGTTTTTTTTGCAGTAAAAGATGAGACACTTCTAAAAATGGTGAGTTGGGCAGAAGAAAGGCTAAAATGAATTGGAGTCAATCATCCACCGCAGACCCTCCTTCGCTCCTCTGCTGTTTTCTGACCTCTGCAGTTTACACAGTGGCCAGTGGATAAAATGGCAAGGTTTGCGACCGTGAGGAAAGCAGTGATTTGGAAGAAGATGGTGTGGGGTAGGCTTCAGACTTCCCCAGCCATCAACACTGTCACTGTGTGCGCATATTTGTCCACACCTGTCCAAACTGTCTTTGATACACACTCAGAAAAAGGCTTACAGCCCTGAAAATGGCAGCTTTTTAGCAACTGCCAGCATTACACTGACTAGACACAGATTTCCCTTCATGTCTGTCTGCAGCGATGATAAAATAACAAAATAATGAGTTGTATATTGCTTTAAAAAAAAAAAAAAAAAAAAGTCAGTTTCACTATCACAAGTGGCTCATGGAAGGCAGTCAAATTATCCTTGAAGAGCCAGTCATCCTGCCCACTATTCACAGCATGAGGAGATGTGAGTGGGCAGAGACAGTTCAGCAGGAACACACACAAAAGCACATGAAGGGCATAGCCTACATAGAATAGAAGGAGGAATGAATGTTACTGTGTGTTCATGCACAATCTAAGTGGGTTCACATTTCCGTGACTCCCACTCCAGCGTTCCTGTTATTGCACATCCATCTTCCCTCAGCACTATAAGCTATCGATGGCTCTATCACTGCTATCGATAGAAATCCTTCAAATCGACACCTGCTGCTGTCGACTCTGCAGTCGTGTTTGGGTTTTTTTTTTTTTTACTGATTGTACAGTATTCAGTTAAAACAGCAGAGGGACGGGGTTAACCCGACCTACATGGTAATTTTTTGTTCTCTTTTATTATAAGTTATTCTTCTGAAAGCCACAGTGGTGCCACATAGATCTTCCCACTGCTGAATGTATGTTGTAGTGTTTTTCTTACGTTGAAAAGAAAAAAGAAAAAAAAAGTGTCTTATTAACATGGCAGACCACATTTATATAACCCTGAAAATCAACCCCTCTGATGTGGCCATATGTGCTGAAGTATAAATGTAACAGCATTGCTGGTCAGTAGATGCTGTTCAGTTTTTATTTAAAGTTGCTGTCTGTCATCTCTGTGCCTTTCCGTGTTTGCCCCTTAACATGCGATGGAAACGTTTTTACAGGTGAGCGCTCTGGTTACGCAGAAACCTGCCTTATCACTACAGCTGAAGTCCTCAAACTGCCATTTGTACCTCTGACCCCAACCAGGCAGTCACTTTTTAGACTTTCATATTTTAATGCAAACTCTAGTACAGTCACCTTTTTTGGTTATGATGGGTTCTTCAGCTCAGCCAATAACATCACTCCCTGTCACATCATACAAGAAGGATGCCTGTCTCCTCATTTCTGCTGGTTACAGAAATGACACCCACTCCCACATCCACTCAGACCAATATTCATAACAAAAAGTGATGTGTGTTTTTATGAAGTGTTGCTCAGCTTTTATGTGGCTTTGTTTATTCTACTGAGGTGGCTCACGGAAAGTGTGTATGGTTGTGTTGGGGTTTTTTTTTTGTTTGTTTGTTTTTTGTTTTGTTTTTTTTAATGATACTGAAATCACTACCAAGTGACTGAAGCAAAACTCAAGAAATCATCTCATTTAAGGAATCATTATTTATGTTTGATATTAAGCACATGTGGTCTATGCAGCAGAGAGGGAGGGGGGGAATGTGAGCTGTGAATAGAGGAAATAAGGAAAATGATTCCTGTTCATCAATGCACAGTTGAGGATCTAAGAGTCTTTTGTATTCTAAGCAAGTCGTGGCACCAAAGAGAAGAGAAGAGCAGAGCAGACTGAAGATTTGCTAGTGCAGTTAACATGGAGGACTTTGATTACTGTGTGAGCTGATGGTTTCTGTATGTTAATAACACTGGGCTGACCTGTGTTTTAAGGATTTATTATTAATCTGGATGTTCTGTTTTTTGTTTTTCTCCTGAATCATTTCATGTCCAGTAAATGTTTTTGTTTTTTTTTTATCTGATGTAAAATCAGACCCTGTTAACATTTGTTTTTCAATCGTTTCTTTGTTCACTCTGCATCCCTGAGACATTTCAAGATTTAACTCCACATTCCTGTGAAATTCAAGTTCGGTTTACTACATTTGTGGTAGCGTTCAGGACCTTTTAGTTGCACATGAAATGAGTTAGTTTGCTGAGATGGCAAATAATGCAAACTATGAAACGGAAAAATTCAAAATTGTACACCACAGCCAGCAAAGCAAACACTCTGACAGTATCTCCAGATCAGAACGAGCCCGCGTTATATTATGTGACAGCTGGATTTTGATGCTTTTATGCGATGACTTCTTTAAATTGATGGGACTGCTTAATTGCTGGATGCATACCAGGTCTGCTGTAGTAATATACTACACCATGAGAAAAAGAAAAACATCCTTTGGTGCTTCAAGCGCAGTACACTCAGTAGTAGACACTACAATGAATTTGAAGTAATGCAATATGAACCACAATCTGCCACTTTTCTGCTCTAAAAGTATATTTATTAATATGACTGATTGCTGTAGGTTGAAGTGATGTATTATGTACCTTTTTAGATGATTGTAAGTGAACTGTATACTGACAGAAGGATGTCTGAAACTTTATAGCATGCGTTGCCTATAAAGGGAGACTGTTTGACAATTTCACTTTTTATATTTCATGTTTGGATTGTGATACCATAAATATATTCTCTCCATGATGATTTTCTCCATGCTTTTTCTACATGAATGTTTCACATGGCTCGTGAGCCGCCGTTGCTGGTTGTCCTATATGCTTCGATTACTATATTTTTACTGTGTACAAAATGTGTATATGTACATACCAGTCACGGAAATGCCTTCTCATGCGATATGTGCTGCCTGTCCCTCCGGCCATGTTTCAGTTATGTGGTGGTGGTTGATGTTTTCATGTCTGATTTTGAATGAATAAACACATTTTGTAAGTCTTGGTTTTGGTCATTTTATGTCTGAGTGTTGCAGTGAATGAGTAAATGCTGCAGTAAATAAAATGATTGATTTCCTGTTTTGCACATTGTTACATCACTTCTTGCTCATCCTGCTCAAAAATCTGCCCTTTGGTTTCACATTCAAGGCTTCTCCAGTTAAACATGTTTCCTGGGGTGAAGTTGCCGTTACCCACGTAGTGTTTGATCTCAGGAGCCGGAGAGAATGTAGTCCCACGTGTGGACATTAGAAGTCGTACCAACAAAAGACTGGTGTCAAACTGCCCACCAGGGTGGTGCTAGATGCTCCCTTGAGTGGCTCCCTGTAGTGGATGAATCTCTATATGGTCTGGGTTTCCATCCATCCACAGGGGACGTGACCCACTATCGGAGCTTCAGGTGGTGCATACAGAGTTCAGGTGTTTGAAGCCGATGACAGCGACAGAGCACGTAGCTCCTGCTGAGATCTGTGAGGAATGTGAACAGGTGTTCCAGATGTTAATAACTGGGAAAAATGCTTTTTGAAACATTGAAATGAAGAAGCTTTCTGTTTACACTGCCTGATCAGGAACCTCAGACAGGAAGTCAGTGTCTGTGTTGGTTCCTTTTGGGAAGATGAAGACTGCCTGACAGATCTGCACAAGTGAAGATGAAGTCTTAAGAATGTGGTTTGAGAGGGGGGATAAACAAAACAAAATACCCGAGCTGTAATGTATCATTTAACCCTTTGTAGGGCAAGTAACTAGTTTTGGTAGTTTCCACACACTATGTATGACACCCATCCCATACTCATATCAATGAAAACAGCAAATTCTTGTGACACTGTTTCATGGTTGTACAGTCACTGTCAGCTGAATAATGTCAAGGTTTCAAGCTTCAGGTTTTACACAGAAAAATGCAAATATCTGTTTATAGAGTATCTCTTACCTTGTATCCTGGTTGTGAATGCTTCTGCCTCTGGATGCTTCTGGATGATTTGGCCCCCAATTTGAGATGTATGACCTGCTTTTATTTGTGAGGCAAACAGTGGTTGACCTGCTTTCTTTACACTGGACTTTGGATACTTTTCAAACTGTAAAAATAAAATAATGGGGGCATTTGATGTATGTGTTGGACAGCACTACAAGCTGTTGACTATATGTCAAGAAATAAGCACGAAGAAAAAAGAAATGTAAAGCCGTTGTTAGCATTATTTCTAATTGCAGATTTCGCAAATGCATTATATGCAGTTGTCTGAGTCTCAACATTTTAATTGTTTCATTTTCATTTAATTTGTTTTACTTCTACTTATAGCAGTTTATAACAGTCAGCAATTCCAGATCACTGCTCCAGCACTTTATAAGCTAATGCACTAAGGGATGCAGATGCAATTAATGATCAACTGAAGAATGTATTTTTGGAAGGGGTGGGGCTCCAGATAAACATTTATTTGTTAATTTTACTGCTGAGATGGGGCTGTTTAGTCTGGACTGTTTTTGACATGCTTTCCTTTGTGAGGCAAACATTAGCTAACCTGCTTTCTTTACATTGGAATTTGAACTTTTTTCCAGATGGAAAAAAGAAAGTAATGGGAGTGTTATTTCGTCAGCATCTGTGTGTGTGTGTGTGTGTTTTGAAATTGTATTTTTTATGGACACATATGTATGGAAGCTCGTTTCCACCACCTTTAAGTAAAAATTTTGACTGACTCCGAAGTTTGAGTCAGTCGAAATTTTGAGCCAACATCTCAGAATTTCTGTCTGCATTGATTTATTAAATGAAAGTTTTGCCTTTATGGAGGTGAAATGTACATTTAACTTCATTACCCACAAACCACCACGATGACGTAGTAAACTGCAGACGCCAAGATGGTGCTTGAAAGTACTATGGTCTGGTAAGGAATTTGAAATATGTTCAAAAGGAACACTTTTTGCATGATATATTTGTTTAAATGAACCCTTGACATAAAAAGTGGGGTGTGTTTGATTTCGGCGTTGTTTGTAATAATTGTTTGGACATGTTTTTCATGCTTTGTTTTGGATTTAATGAGCTCCGTCTATTCCCTGAGTCACTCCACAATTCGACGTTAGCCGGCAGCTCACAGCGATCGTCGTTAGCTGACCTGCAGCTCTTTTGCTAGGATGTGGTCACGTTAAAACTTGTACATTTGTAATTTGAGTCATATCGTTTCTACCTACCGTGTATTTAATATAGCTGTGATTTTTTTTTTTTTTTTTTCTTCTGGCGCTAAAGTAAAAGCAGTTTGACGTGTTAGCATTAGCCAGCTAACAAAAAAAAAAAAAAAACTGCTGTCATTGTGAAAACATACGACCTTTATATAACAGTATCTTATCTTTAATAACCTTAATTTTGCGTTCATGGTTCTCTTTTGGGTTTAAGATGGTTTTTTTTCTTCAAGACGTTATCTTAACTGAAACGCATTCTGTCAGACAACAATAGGTTTTCAAATCTAAATATAATTTTATTGATTAAATACAGCCAGTGGGTAAAAACCCATTTTACCAAAGCCCATGTTTATAGTGCCTGATTTGTCCAAGCAGCTACCTAAAAAAAAATAAAAAATTGCATTTGCATTTACATTAATCAGAACTGTTTTTGCAGCAATTCTGCCACTTTTCATTTATTATCTAACAGCTCAATAGCGTATACTCATTATACATAAAGGGGTTTTTTCCTGCATACAAAAGAAATTTGACTTTTGGACTTGTTTACGTGCATAATTAACCCTTAAAGACCCATTTGTGCAGGAAAAGTCCTGATATTATCGTTTTTGGCCTCTTTTCAAAAGTAATATTTATTTTTATTTTACCAATATCATCACTTTATATATATATATATATATTTCTTAATAGAATATGTGTTTTTTTAAATGCATTTAAAATGTGATCTTTTAAATAATCTACTTTAAATTTTCTTAGTGTGGACAACAGCGAGTACATGAGGAATGGCGACTTTCTGCCCACTCGGCTGCAGGCTCAGCAGGATGCTGTTAACATCGTTTGTCACTCAAAGACCCGCAGCAACCCTGAAAACAACGTGGGCCTCATCTCCATGGCAAAGTATGCGGCGATGTGCTTCAGTGTACTGAGGTTTAAGATGTGATAATATGATAACACCTAGTGTCATGATCCCCTCTGCAGCAACTGTGAGGTGCTGACCACACTGACTCCAGATACGGGGAGGATACTGTCTAAGCTGCATGCTGTGCAGCCTTGTGGAAATATTAGCTTCTGCACCGGTATCAGGGTGGCACATGTGAGTTTGATTTTTATCATCAAACATATGTTATCCTGCTCCTCTTGCAGGACACCCAATAGAGGGATGGAAAAGATTTGAATGTAGTAATGCAGTTTTTTTTTTTTTTTAAAGACACATGGATGAATCATTAGTGCTTCCCGCAGAGTTAGATTCTATTTTTTGTTGACAGGTTGGGGTGTGTGTGACCCAGTGTGTTATTAAATTATTAAAATACTACATGTATACAGTGCTCCACTACAAATAGTCATACAAGTGCTGTATGACAAATTAATCACAAAGCATGTTCTACTATACGAGAGAGAGTATCTTCCAGTGTCTCGCCAGTAAATCTGGTGCAGTAAATGGACTTCAACTTAACCATCTGGACTAAAGCTGATAGGTGTGGGGGGGTGTGACCCAGTGCTTTTTAAATGAAATCGATTGTAGTCAGCTGTGTCATCAATATGGAGTGATCTGATAGCTCATGATCTGATGGTGGTGTTGTTGTTGCTCTCTGCAGCCTCAGTGAGCAGGACAAAGATAATGAGTAGCTGTAGTCCAAGACAGTAGTGTCAGAATCATGGGATAAGAGGCCACTGAATGACATTGAGAACCGCCAGAACAGTGACTTGGTCAAAATTATTTTGAAAGAAAAAAAAAAAAACTCTGATGACCCTTCTGTTAGTCCTTTAGGGTAAATGTTCGAGTTTAGTCTTATTGTTTAATAAAGCCTAGTTTGTTTGGCCGCTTTTGTGGTGGAGTAGCCAGTAGCAACAAGTTGTTTTGGTGTCAGTGCTGGTGACCTCTTTTGTTATCTAGTTATGAGTTGGTGTGGTTGCTCCTGTTGAAATAATGGCTACAATAACAGATTTTGTTGTCTAAGCTAGGAGCTGCTGGATAATTGTACAAGAGATCAGTGATTGAGAATTGCAGAACATTTTGAAGTAAATGTTCCTAAGCAGGGCTGCAAGTAAGCTACGCTAACTGCTTTAAAAGCCAGTTAGTGCAGCAAAAATTTTAGCTCAAACAGACCCTGGTGCTTCAAAAAGAGAAGATGTGGCCATCGAGGAAGAAGTTGTGGGTTCGACAGTGCAGGGAAGAGTAAGTTCTACTCTGTTATTTCATTTTGGTGAAATAACTTTTGAGCAGGAAACAGAACTCCTGCTGCAGTACAGGCGAGAAAATGAGCGAGAAGAACGGGCATAAGGAGTGTACTCGGCTCCAGCTCAAGAGCTTCAAGGCTAAAAGTAACAGCAAGAACGCGAGAAGCTGAAATCCAAACTAAGTGTTACAGACTTGTGAAAGAGGGTCGGTTTTTCCACAGTTTCCCTTGAGGTTCCTTCTGACACTTTTAATGTAGTTTGCAACTTAAATTTCCTCCCTAAATTTAATGAGAAGGATGTGGATGCTGTCTGTGTGCTGTGTGAAAACCTTAGTCAAGTCTGCCAGTGGTGCAAGTTAAAAAAAAAAAAAGACACTGCTCTTGCAGTGTGGGTTTACTGGTAAGGCTGAAAAAGCATTTTCTACTTTTAAGCACAGCTGATAGTGGATACTATTCTAAGGTTAAGTCTGCAGTGCTTAAGGCATTTGGACTGGATTCTGAGGCATATCGCATCATCACAAAAACCCGTTGTTACAAACAAGGATATATTAACACAGAAAAGTCAAAAGCTTTTTCATTTTTAAACACATTTTGTTGTGTCACCCAAAGTTCGTGCAGCTGTCATCAATGGTATTGATTGTATTGTTATTGGTAAAAAGTCTAGAGTAACTGGTATCCTGTCATTAGTGATTATATGTTTACATACACACAGAATATCACATGAATGCATTATGTTATTTATACGGTCTCTCTCTTTCTAATGTTATGTCTTTCTCTCTGTAGTTGGCGCTGAAGCACAGACAGGGCAAAAACCACAAGATGCGTATAATTGCGTTTGTTGGCAGCCCAGTGTGTGACAATGAAAAAGAAGTAAGCCAAGCTCTTACATAAAGCATTTTTTTCATCTTATTAGTTGTCATGTATTCCTGAAAAAGTGCTGCTTTTTTCCTACCTTGGTAAGGCTAACTAGTGAGGAGACTTCAGCTGTTTTTAGACTAAATGTGCTGCTTGAGTATGATAGTGGCATCTGAAAAGCACTCACTACATATTAACTGAGTGCACTCTAAACTCATTGGACCTCGGTGTCTTCTCCTGAGGTTGTGAAAAACAGACAAACTTGACAGCAATAATCAATATCTTACAGGGGTTTAAACCACATACAGTTTTAAACACAGAAGGAGTTCCACCAAAGACTTTTACAGAATCTCTACATGTTTCATGGATCATTTTATGAAGGAAACTCTTCATATTTTGTAAAAGGTTAAACACACTTTAGTGTAATGTTTTGGCATCTGTTGAAATGTTTATATAGGAAATGTCCCTCAGAGGAAGATTCTGTTGCTGTAAAGAACAAAAAGTCTTCAAATCTTGGACTGGGAGCTTAACCCGGTTCAAAAACTCCTTTAGTGTTGCTGTTTCCTTAAACAGACGCCTATTTGTCTGCCTGATATTACTGGTGTACTTCAAAGCCTATGAGGCTCCTGATAAGATTTGTTGTTTGTTTTAACTGAAGTATTTCTCTCTTCTTGTAGTTGGTCAAAATGGCAAAGCGTCTGAAGAAAGAAAAAGTCAATGTAGATGTCATTAACTTTGGAGAGGAGGTATTTTTTAAATTATTATTTATCCTTCGGCGCTCCGACTCACCCGGACATTTTGAGTATCTTTTTGTATTTGTCTGGCCCACATGCACTCCTTAACTCCTGCTGTGCCCTGCAGGCGACGAACACAGAGAAGCTGACAGCCTTCATCAACACGCTGAATGGCAAAGAGGGAGCAGGTTCCCATCTGGTGACAGTACCTCCGGGCCCCAGTCTTGCTGACGCCCTGTTGTCCTCACCCATCCTGGCTGGAGAGGGAGGTGCCATGTTGGGTCTGGGTGCCAGTGACTTTGAGTTTGGAGTAGATCCCAGTGCAGACCCAGAGCTGGCTTTGGTGAGTGAACACAGAAAAGATATTTTGTTTGTGTAGTTTAATATAGTCAGAGCTTTTTGCCTCTAAAAATTCTCCACAAGATCTATTTTATTTTCTCCATTGCATTGTCTGCCGTTTTTTTCTGCACAGTTTGTAAGACTAAAATAATCTTTGCAGTTTGCAAGTAAATTTTGATGTGTCTCCTACTCTTCTGTCTAGGCTCTCCGCGTGTCCATGGAGGAGCAGAGACAACGACAGGAGGATGAAGCTCGCAGAGCCGCTGTTGCATCAGCTGCTGAAGCTGGCATTGCCTCCCCAGCTACAGATGGTGAGAAAATGTCCACCAACTTGCTGTTGGCTTCATAAATGCACATTTCTGCACATTTTCCTTCAGTGACGGGCAATTTGAGTGTTTTCACACTGCATATTTTCTTGTCTGCTTCAGAGTCTGAGGATGCCCTGTTAAAGATGTCTGTTTCGCATACAGACTCAGCCACACCTGCCCTACCAGATTTTAGCCGCATGACAGAGGATGAACAGATTGCCTATGCTCTGCAGATGTCCATGCAGGGAGCAGGAGCAGGTTCTTTTTTTTTTTTTTTTTTGAGCATTTATCACCTACATTATTTCTTTTCTTGCTTTTACTACAACCAGTCAGGAAATGATTAGAGGATAACTTATAAGTGCTCTGTAATATTTTACTTGCATTATTTGTATCAACTTGTATCCAGAGTGGGTGTGTACCTGCATATTTGGAAAAAGATGATGAGGGTCCTGTACTACAAAGGAAGTTCAACAGTTCACCTCGAAAGAGGCACATTCTCGAGTGCTTCTTTATTCTAAGGGCGTATTAACACAGCAGGGTCCACCCAGTAGTCTCAGATAAACTCCCCAGCAGTGAAACAGTTTTTTTACAATTTTTGTGGGAAATCATGGACTGCTCCGTGTCTGGATCTGTAAAGCTTGGTAAAAAGTCTTTGTTGCTTTTGCAGCTTTGCTATCAAAGAGTGGGAAAAAAAAAAAGAAAAAGAAAAGCTTATGTGAATGAGGCTTGTTAAATAAAGCACTGAGTGCTCAGAGTAGAAAAGCACTATATAAAAACCAGTCTATTTACCATTTACCACTGGAAAACACTCACTTATCTGACTTGTGATTAACCACTCCAGTTGTTGCTAGTCTTTGGTGTATATTCACGTTATATCTGATATTCACAGAAGGCAGTGTTGAAGCACATGTAGGGTCTAACTTTAGCTACTTAGAAAAAGCGTAAATTCTAATTTTTATCCAATTTCTTTCACATTTTTAAAATTATTTTTTATTGAAGCATTTGGATAATTACAGGTAAAAAATGACTACAGTTACTTTTAGCCCCTTTTTGTTGTGCACAGGCATCACTTCTTTTATTTGTCCTGTAGACTTTGGTGCTGAGGACATGGATACAGGTGCTGACATGGACTCAAGTGAGGCTAAGGTAAATATAAGCTTCTGTAGTTTGAAATCAAAGATTTCATCACATTCAAAAAACCTGAGTTACGTTTTTTTTTTTTAAATCTCTGTCCAGGATGAAGAGGACTATGATGTTATGCAGGATCCGGAGTTCCTCCAGAGTGTCTTAGAAAACCTTCCTGGGGTCGACCCCAACAATGAGGCCATTCGTAATGCAATGGGCTCTCTAGCTTCCCAGACGGGGTCTAAACCCGAGAAGGACAAGAAGGACGAGGAGAAAAAGAAATGAGCGTAATATACAGCATTATAAATAAAGGAACTGAGAGTTGCACTGCGTGTGTTATTCACCGTAGCATCATTATTCTCCTCAGAACAGGAAATGGTTCATCTTTTGTTTATAATATAGTTGTGTAAACTGTAAACATCTGCCTTTTCTTTTTTGTTTTTTTTCTCTTTTTTTAATCCTGTTCTGATGTTAACCCTTTTGTCCAGTACTTGTGCATAATTTAGAATTTGTTTTGTATTATAACTAAGGTACATGGACAGATTTCCTTAATAAATTTCCAGAATTTAACAGTTTTACACTTTTTTACATTTCCACATTTACATTTTTTTTTTACATTGTGAAGTAGAAATATTGCATTGATAATTGCAGTATCTAACTGCAGCACCAAGTGCTCCAGTTCAAAATGTTCAAAATGTAATTTTTTTTTTTTACCTTAGACGCAAGCACTCAAAACCATCTATAACATGTTATGTAGTCAATTGGTCAATTTTTTGGTACAGTTTACTAGTACCAGGTTGGACCCCATTTGTCTTCAAGTCTGCCTTAATTCTTTGTGGCATAGATTCCCAACAAGGTGCTGGAAACATTCCTCGTAGATTTTGCTCCATACTGACATGATAGCATCACACAGTTGTTGCAGATTTGTCATGATGTGAATCTCCTGTTCCATTATATCACAATGGTGCTCTGTTGGATTGAGATCTGGTGATTGTGGAGGCCATTTGAGTGCAGTGACTTTAATGTCATGTTCAGAAACCAGTTTGAGATGATTTGAGCTTTATGACATGGTGTGGTATCCTGCTGGAATGAGCCATCAGAAGATGGGTGCACTGTGGTCATAGAGAAAATACGCCCACATCACTACACTACCACCAGCAGCTCACTGCTGATACAAGGCAGGATGGAGCCATGCCTTCATGATGTTTATGCCAAGTTCTGCCCCTGCCATCTGCATGTTGAAGCAGAAATCAAGACTCATCAGACCAGGCAATGTTTTTCCAATCTTCTGTTATCTAATTCTGGTGAGCCTGTGTGAGAATTTGTGTAAGGAGGAACAGGATGAGCACTGCCAGAGCCCTACAAAATTACGTCTAGCAGGCCACTGGAGTGAACATCTCTGACTAAACAATCAGAAACAGACTTCATGAGGGTGGTGTGAGGGCCTGACACCCTCCATAGGGGCCTGTGCTCACTGTTGGGCACCATGGAGCCCAACTGGCATTTGCCATAGAATACCAGATATGGGAGGTCCACTAAGGACACTGTATGCTTTACACAGTTGAGAGCAGGTTTACCCTGAGCACATGTGACAGACCTGAAAGGGTCTGGAGAAGCTGTGGAGAATGTTATGCTGCCTGTAACATCGTTCAGCAATGCCCGGCCTCATCTGGTGAGAGTATGCAGGCAGTTACTGGAGGAAGAAGAAATTGATACTATTGACTGCCCTCCACGCTTGCCTGAGCTAAATCCAATAGAACACCTCTGGGACATTATGTTTCGGTTCATCTGACGCCGCCAGGTTGCACCTCAGACTGTCCAGGAGCCATACAAATTACTGAGTACCGTTTTTGAGTTGCTGCACTGAAATTTCTGCAAAGTAAACTAGCCTTCTGCATCATTGATTTCACTTTGATTTTCGGGCTGTCTTTGAATCCAGCTCTGTCTAGGTTCATCATTTTCATTTCAAATGATTCGGTATCCTTTCATTCCTAACACATTGCCCAGCCCATATCAGTATAGCTATCCAGCGTGATTCCCCCACATTGAGATCTGATGTGCTTTCAATGTGTCCCTCTATTTGTGTGTGTGTGTGTGTGTGTGTGTGTGTGTTTTGGTCAGTGTAGACATAGGAGTGGGCACTTTGTGACACTGACGCTGAAAGTGTGACACCTCTTGACTTGTTTGGTACAGCAGCGCACGGTCGCATTTGATGACGCAAACACGTTTGAGACCAAGAGGAAAGTAGGGAACCAACTTCGCTAACTTGCAGGTAACAGAAGTTAAATGAAAGTGTGATCTAGTGTTGACTTTAATCCTAGCACACGTAACAGCAGCAGATAAGACGTTTTAGAGCTCCTTTACCCAAATGTTGCACTAATCTTCTTATTTTGGCTGTTTGGTGAGAGACAGTTTGTTTTCATTAGCAAGGCCAGCTAGCAACTAACTGCTAAAGTAGCTAGCTGTTAGCAGCAGCAGCAGCTCACACTTGTTGCAAATCGACTGTAAAGTTTGACTTGTTAGTATGAGCAATGTGAAGTAAGTTTTTCACGTTTTTCTTTTTCACATATGCTGTTATGCACCAGCACTATTGCTTCTGTCGGAGTTTTGCTATGACTAAGCCTCTTTGCATGCCAACGCTTTTCGGTTTCAGTCAGCGTAAACGTGCAACTTGTTATAAACAACAATGGCAGGTTGCATGTTTAAAGCAAGAAAAAATGGGCACACAGGCATTTAACCTAAAGTTTAACGCTGTTTAAGATTTATACACTCCTGCCACTTCAATGGGTACACCTTGACACCTGTTCGCTATTGCTAATATCTAATCAGCCAAATGGCAGCAACTCTGTGCATTTCGGTAGTTTGAACCTGCTGAAGTTCAAACCGAGCATCAGAATGGGGGAAGAAAGATGATTTAAGTAACTCTGAATGTAGCACGGTTGTTGGTACCAGATGGGCTGGTCTGAGTGTTTCAAAAACTGCTGATCTACTGCGATTCCCCAAAACATTGCCTAGTCTGATCAATCTCAATTTCTGCCGCAACATGTGGTAGGGTCAGAATATGACATAAACAACATGGATTCATCCTCCCTCGAATCAGCAGGTCAGGCTGCAGCTGCTGGTGGTGTAATTATGTGGGGGATATTTTCTTTATGACCACAGTGTTGCCATCATCTGGTGGCACCTTCCAACAGGATTAACCCACACAGATCATCCCAAACTGGTTTCTTGAACATGACGAGTTCACTGTACTCAAATAGCCTCCACAGTCACCAGATCTTAATCCAGTGAATGTGGTGGAAAGGGAGATTCACATCATGGAGGTGCAGCCAACAAATCTGCAGGAACTGTGTGATGCTATCATGACAATATGGATCAAAATCTCTGAGGAATGTTTCCTGCTCCTTGCTGAATCTGTGCCACGAAGAATTAAGGCAGTCCTGAGGTAAAAGGAATCCAGGACCAGGGCATCATCTGAGCTCCTGGACAGTCTGAGGTGCAACCTGGCGGTGTCAGAGTGACCGAAACATAATGTCCCAGAGGTGTTCTATTGGATTTAGGTCAGGTGAGTGTGAGGGCCAGTCAATGGTATCAATTCGATCATCCTCCAGGAACTCCTCCTGCATACTCTTGCCACATGAGGCTGGGCATTGCTGAATGATGTTACAGGCAGCATAACATTCTTCGTGGCTTCTCCAGACCCTTTCAGGTCTGTCACATGTGCTCAGGGGCCCAGCACCAAACTACCGCTTGCTAGTGCTAATTGCCTCAGCAAGGTGCAGCGCCGAGCGATTGGCTGGTAGCTAGAACCCTGCAAGGAATTCATCCTGATACCAATGGCAGCCGGTGTTCTGTTGCCTAGCATATAGAGGTCTGTGGGTCCCTCCATGAATATGCCTTCCAGACCATCGCTGCCCATCACCAAACTGATCATGCATGCAGTGTTACCATTCTCCATGGCTTCTCATGTGCTCACATGTGCTCAGGGTGAACCTGCTCTCATCTGTGAAAAGCACCGGGTGCCAGTGGTGGACCTGCCAATTCTGGTATTCTATGGTAAATGCCAGGCAGGCAGTGAGTACAGGGTCCACTAGAGGAAGTTGGGTCCTCTGGCCACCCTCATGAAGTCTGTTTCTGCTTGTTTGGTCAGAGAGTCACTCCAGTGGCCTGCTGGAGGTAATTTTGTAGGGCTCTGGCAGTGCTCATCCTAGCTCTTTTTCCACCGACTGGGTGCCGGTGCCAGTATTTGAACCGTTCAGCGTTTTTTCCACCGCAAATGTACTCAGTGCTTGGCCGAAAGACAGGTTCAACTCCAGCACCGCAAGCTAGCTGGTCTGGAACCAAGAACAGGTGACGCAAGCAGCAGAAGAGCATGACTCTGCATTCTCGATGCAAAGTTTTCTACCGCTATTTCACTGCATGGTGTGTACTACATGAGAAAAGCGATGTGATTTTCGTGGTTGTGAATTAGGTTTGGCCCTAAGGCTGAACTTGCTGCTTTGTATCAGTTCATAACCCCTCTAGTGCACCTGTTGTTAATTTCATAAACACCAAAGCAGCTGAAACTGACTAACAATCCCCTCTGCTACTTAATTGACAATATCAATATCCCAGAAGTTTAATTGAACTGATGCTATACTCTGACTTTTTTTTTAAGCTGTATACTAACATCTCTTTGGAAATAAGGTCCTATGGAGCTGTTAGTACCAGAATAACGAGTGAAACAAATATTGACTTTGTTTGGAGAGGTAATTTTTTTTTCCAATTGGAGTTGGGACTTATTAAAAACTACTTTACCCGGCGTATTACCCTGCTGAATTGTTTTTGGTCCGTCAGTTGGGTGATCGATCTGCCTGTAATATTACAGCTAAACTACCCGACTGATCCATACCAGATTTGCATGAAAGATGGTCAGTGGAATCTCAGCGACCTTGACCTCAAGGTAAAGGTCAAAGGAAAATTCTGGGCATGGGCAGTAGGGCATATGTGTCATCTTGGTGATTCAGTGTTTGGAGAGTGACATGTCTGTGAAATGGACAACGTTCAAAATCAGCCGGCCGGGTTTGTTGTGTTATAAATGTGTTTAGTGTAATCTAACATAATTATTTTTATGTAAAAAATCAAAAAAATTAAGCCCAGAACTTTTTACATGAAAGCATAAGAGCAATTCTCATATTATTCTTATAAAACTGAGGAGCTTTTTAGCTCATTTGTGTGTCTGTTGTGTTGGTCAGAATTTAATCACTTAGCCACAATGATCACCGGACTCGCCCGTTAGGTTGTGCTCAAAGTCAAGTTCACATTTGACTTTCTCAGTGGATTTTAATGCTCATTAGTTTCTGCCACATAGCCACCCAATAACAAGAAAATTAATCACTCGCTTTCTGTACTTGAAACATTACAATAACCTGCAAATTGTGATGGATTATGATGTTCTGGTTTGTTTAAATAGCAATCAAATTGTGGAGTCAAACTTGCATATGTTAGTTGAGTGATTAGTTTTTCCTTAGTAATTAATGCTGTGACTTAATTAGATATTTTTTTTCTTTGTTTTCTTTCTTTTTATATATATATATATATATATATATATATACACACACAATATCAAACAACTCAGGAAATTCTTCTGATCACTAAATATAGAATATGTTTTTATTGGAATATTATAAAGAGTAACTTTATTAATGTGTATATAGTCCATAAATGTACATAGTACATAAATGAGTAACCTTCATACCTCATCTGTGTCAACTTGTCCTGATTAAATGAATCAGTTTTTCTGACTCATTTGTTGCTTTAATTGGTTTTGCTTGCAGTGGCAATGGGGGACATGAAGACCCCAGACTTTGATGATTTGTTGGCAGCTTTTGACATTCCTGACATTGATGCCAAAGAGGCCATTCAGTCTAGTCCAGAGGATGAACGGGATGAGGCCCGGACTAATGCGCATGGGAGAGAGAGTGGATCCCCTTCAAGCTTTACCGGCCCTCCTGCCCCTCAAAGTGAACCTCCTGTGGTCAGCGTTATTGTGAAGAACACAGTGCGATCAGAGTCTTTTGAAGAGGAGGCAAAGTCTGTCAGGGATAAAACAAACAATCCTTCAAGCAGTGCCTTAGCCTCTCCAGTACGGGTTAAATTGGATGACCTCACCTCCGAGCTTTGTCCCAGACTACCTACTGAGGCTGCCGTGGAGGCCGAGACAACCAGTGGCTTTGAGGAATCTCCCTCCAGCCAGCAGAGACAGTCTAGCACAGAAACATGGCCCCAGGTTTCACCTTTGAAGTCCACACTGAGTGAAAATGAGAGTGAAAGTGATAAAGGACCCGAGCCTGGATCTTCCCAGCATGCATCTGATGTTATGAACAGTTTAAGGCCCCTGCTACACCCCAAGTCGCCAACCACTGGTGTTTCCACCCCACCATCTCCTTCGTTCCCAGCCTCTGTGAGCGATCACTTTTCTCCTCACTCCCCTCAGCAGGGTGGAACCTGCCTCCAAGATAATACACTATCACCCCCATTACTACAAAATGATAGCATGAAAACTGGAATCAAGCAAGTTATGCACACAGATGACGATGACTCAGAATCAGAGCTGGTGATCCAGGAATGCCCAGAATCCATAATGTCTCACCCTCCTAAGTTTAAACACAGAGCAAAATTACCACCTGCGCTTCTTGGGTCTCCTGAAACTACTGCTAGTCTTGTTCCTCCTGAACTCCCTTTTTCCACAAAACCCCAATACGAGGAGGATGGCCTACCTACCACACCAACCTCTCCAGCCTCAGCTCATCAAACACAGAGTCCCCAGGACTGCCTCCCTCCTGTCAGCACCAGCTCTGCATCAGTCCAAGAAGAGAAATACCCAGAGCATGTGATTGATGAGAGGGAGTCACCTGAGAGCCCACCACCCAGCGAGACAGGTCTTTTAGTCCAAAATAGAAGCAGTAGTCCTGATTTGGGCTCAACACCAACTTTAGCTGCGAACCACGAGGAATTCCATCACCAGGAGGAGCTCATGGAGAGTGAGGACTGTCAAGAGGATAAGCCGGGTGACGGTGAAGAGATGAGTAAAAAGGCAGACGGCGATGGGGAAAATTTAAACACGGAAAAGTGTGATGCTGACACTGAGGATGCTGCAAGTGCCGCGGAGACGGTTTCATCTCCACTGCGACCACTCAAAGTTAAAATCAAAATGCCTACAGGCAGCATCACAAGGACTGTCACTGGTGTGGCACCTAAAAGAAGTGGAAGAGCCAGTAGCAAGGGCGTGACTGGGTCAAAACCATCACCGCAACGTCATAGCACAAGATCCAAAAGAGAACTGCTGCCGGAAACTCCTCTGACTGCAGTGGAGATGCTGCAGGATGCCTGTGCTGCAACACTAGAAGGCTCGAGTACAGTTAGGGAGAAAACCACAGCTGACACCAGGTCTAAAGTTTCCCCCACAGCAGTGAGCATCACAAAAACTGCAGCACTGCCCTCCGTTGCTACCTCCTCCTCCAGAGTCAGCCCAACTACAAGCAACCTGCGCAGCCTGGGCCAAAAGACACTCAACAGTGGGATGACACTGCCTGCTTCTTTACCTCTGCTCCCTCCTCAAACCAGCAGCAGGCCAGCATCTATAGTCAACAGCACTGGGGCCATCATATCAAAGAGCCAGACCAACTTAGTGGAAGCTTTCAACAAAATCCTGAATAGCAAGAACCTGCTGCCCAGTTATAAGCCAAATCTGAGCTCCCCTATTCCTGCGGAGTGGGGCATTTCTCTACCAGCACAGGTAAGCCATCATAAAAATGAACTTCCAGCTATTTGATAATTAAAAAAAAAAAAAAAAAAAAAATCATTTTAGGGCAGGGGTGGGCAGTTAATTTTCCAAAGGGGTCACATGAGAAACGGAGACTGTTCTGATCAATATTAATTTTCTCTCTTTATAAACTCCTACTGGTGAGAGTTGATGATTTTATCACTTATTTAATCAACTTTCCCCAAAACAATTGTGAACAAAATGTGCATGTTTTTGCAAAATTTCAGATACAATTGAATTCAAAGTATTGTTGCTATTTTGCTTGTAGTTTAATTGCTTCATGTGCAGTTTTTCAGTTCTGTTTTCTTGTTCAGTCTGTTTGAAGCTTAAACAAGTGCATTAAAGTCAGGCTTAATACCTGAGGTGAAAATGCGAAGGAGAGCAGACAGGTGATCGTCACTGAGAGAGGAGTTGTATCTGGATTTGTTAAACTTCAACACTGAGAAAGTTCACATATAGAGGCAGATTCAAAGAGAACCAACATCTTCTGAGCATGTCTCCTTATGTGGGGAAGGTTTTCCTCTTTGAGAGAATAAAAATCCAGCAGTCATACTGACTTGAAGTGCTCTGCCAGTGGTAAATCAGAGTGCTGATGACCCCCGATGAAGTTAACTATTTTACTACAAACATCAACATCATGGTTAATTTTTAGCACTGACTTACACAACAGCTCCTGGTGGACAACACAGTGCAAACAATACCAATGTGAGTTCTGCGTTCATTTCAGTCACTCGATCTTGCATCTGCTTCCAAAGTCCAACACTTTTCCCTGTCAGATTTGGACCGCCATAGGTTGTAGCTATACTCCCATTTCCCAGTTTGTCCCATTTCCGCTCCAGCCTATCAAAGCACACAGTTACCTATCGTGCCGACAGCCCTCATTCAGAGCCAAGGAGGAAAAGTCAAAATTGTCCTCTTTGCTTTTTCAACTGAAGCTTCAGATTTCCTGCAGTGTCTTCAAGCTTTTCCACTGACTTCATTAAATAACTTAATTAAAAATCTGTCTTATTAAAAACTCCACATTCTGCATCCACTTTTTTCCTTTTTTTTTTTTTTTTTTTTTTTTTTTTAAATCTCGATGCTAACAAACTCACATCTGTCAAAGAAGGCAAACATATCTGACATAAACATCAGGTTCAATGTTTTTTCAGTGGAGATGCATTTTCTTTCACACATGTATGTATGCATGTAAAGATAAAAAATAACAGTCGCCTTTAAAAGCAACAAAGTTGTGATTTTCCGTTAAAAATGGTAGGCCATTCTCTGATGGGGAGTTTCTCAAAGAGTGTTTGGTGGCTGAAATGACAACAAACTCCATGATGTAGACATTATAGGGACCAAACCACAGACTGCACTGCTGATGATGAGCATACAATACAGTGGTACATTATTAGTTTAACAGTAATAATAATAATAATACATTTTATTTATAAGCGCCTTTCATGACGCCCAAGGACTCTTTACTGGGGTGAAAACAAGACAAACCACAAAAAGCACAAACAAGAAACTAAAATGTCCAAAAGAATTAAAGCGAGTATGTGATTTGGAACAGGTAAGTTTTGAGTCGTGATTTGAAGATATGACGAGAGTCAATATTGCGAATGTCTGGTGGGAGAGCAGAGTGGGAGAACAATCTGTTCCCCATAGTACTGAGGTGGGCAGGGGGAACAGTAAGGCGGATAGAGGAGGAAGAGTGGAGGGTGTGGGATGAGGAGGTGATGTGAAGAAGTTCGACTAGATAAGAAGGGGCAAGGTTGTGGATGGCCTTGAATGTGAACAGGAGGATTCTGAACTGAATTCTGAACTTAACCAGAAGCCAGTGGAGCTGCTGTAGGTAAAGCAATCTAATCTAATCTAATGTGGTAAAATGAGGGGGTTCTGGTGATAATGCGAGCGGCTGAGTTTTGGACTATTTGAAGCCTCTGGAGGGATTTGTGAGGCTGTTTTGCTAAGAAAGTGAAGATAAGCTTGATTACAGCAGGAAGCCTGACTTTATCAGATATAAGAATTCTGTGTGGTTGTTGTTTATTTAAAAAGAACTCTCCAGAAAGGAAAATGAGCATGGCATGAGATGCACTGCACCTTATTTTTCACGTTTTGACATATAATGCAAGGTGACTGTTTCTCCAGTAGAACAAAGCTTAAAATGTCAAGCCAGTAGCTTTGTTAAAAATAGCTCTACATCAGTTTGAAAATGATGTTTGTTCCCCTGCAGGGTTACCGCTGTCTGGAGTGCGGCGATTCCTTCGCCCTGGAGCAGAGTTTGGCGCAGCACTACGATCGGCGCTCGCTCAGGATTGAGGTGACCTGCAATCACTGCGCCAAACGGCTGGCCTTCTTCAACAAGTGCAGCCTGCTCTTACATGCCAGAGAGCACAAGGACAGAGGCCTGATCATGCAGTGTTCACACTTGGTCATGAAACCAGTGCCAGTGGAGCAGATGATCAGCCAGCAGGAACCATCAGCAGCCAGTAAGGGAATGTTGTTTTTGTTTCTGCAGCACTGTAACGTGTATTCCTTAAATGTGCTTTAACTGTCTCCTCCACCTTTTTAACACCGTCGTCATCACTTTTAGGCCAGGCCAACTCAAAGGCACCACCTCAGACACATCACGCTGTAGCTAAGAAAGCAGAAACACTGCAGTACACAAGTAACAAATGTCCTGAGTGTCAGGCTCAGTTCTGCAGTAAAGAAGATTTGTCTGAACATTTCCAAGAAATCAAGTCAGCGCAGAGCACCGTAAGTCTTTGCTGTGTGCAGAAAAGAGTCGAGAAATTAAATTGAATTTTCTGTGACATGCTAAATGAGCTCCAACTTAATTCCCTCCTTTTGGCTTCTACTCTCTTCAGCCATGCTCTGAGTGCTCTCCTCCCATGCTGCTGCCCAACAGCTGCAGCGCAGCAGCTCATCAGCGCATCCATCAAAACTCTTCTCCACATGTGTGTCCAGAGTGCGGGGGCACAGCCAAGCCGACACAGTTCAAAACACATCTGGATGAGACCTGTTTGCACTTTTCCCGCCGCATTGGCTACAGGTGTGCTATCTTCCCCATGTGATTGATTAAACCACAACTATACCGGTCATGATTCTCCTCTGCTGAGTTTGTATTTTTCTCTCCTCCAGATGTTCTAGCTGCCTGGTGGTGTTTGGCGGGCTGAACTCGGTGAAGTCTCACATCCAGCAGGCTCACTGTGATATGTTCCACAAGTGCCCCAGCTGCCCCATGGCTTTCAAGTCTGGCCCCAGCATACAGAACCACATTACTGCCCAGCATCCGGGGCTCACTGAAGGACACCCGATGTATAACCAGCACACAGAGTCTGAACATTCACGCTCACACTTGTTGCGTTCCTTTCAGTATCTTGACCCATGCTTTCTTCCTTTACAGGCTGATCTATAAGTGCGTCATGTGCGACACAGTTTTTACACACAAGCCCCTGCTGCACGCCCACTTTGACACTCATTTAACCAATCAGAAGGTGCATGTGTTTAAGTGCCCCGAGTGCACCAAGCTGTTTTCTCAGAGGAATTCCCTGCTGGACCATTTCAAGGTATATCTTTTATAATTGAGGTGGTGCTAAACTCTCATGCTCTTCTTACTCATTTAAAAATTGTTTTTGCTTGTTCTCTTTTCCTCAGACCCACAAGACCTCCACATTAAAAGCAGAGCTACCTTCACTTCCAGGTACTGCTTCTCTGAAATTAGAGAGCTCTGATGGAGATGAAAAGATGCGTAAAGAGAGAGAAGAGAAAGTGAAGACAGAAAGGATGAAGACCCCCTCAGGGTGGAAGTGTTCATCTTGCAACACATGCTACACAGACCGGGAGCAGTATATTACACATATGAGTGACCGGCATGGCAAGGTCTGGAAGTCCACTATTGATTTTTTTTCTTTTCTTTTTTTCCCCTGTCCGTGACACCGATTCCCAGCATTCTTCTTCAAATGTACTTCCACATTCCTGTCAGCAGGGCTCAAAAATCAATTTATCTACACCAAACTAATGTTCATTTAAACCATATCTGGACTGCTTACAGATTAAAATTAGTTTGCCATTTCTAAATTGTTAGCATAACAATTTTTATTGGGGTGCAGTGTTTACCACTGTTGTCTCACAGCAGGAAGGTTGTAGGTTCAAACCTGCTGGTGGGCTGAGGTATGTTCTCTCTGTGCAGGTATCCTCTGGGTGCTCTGCTTTCGTCCAACAGTCCAAAGACATACAGTGGTGTGAAAAAGTGTTTGCCCCCTGCCTCATTTCCTGTTTTTTTGCATGTTTGTCACACTTAAGTGTTTCGGAACATCAAACCAATTTAAACAATAGTCAAGGACAACACAAGTAAACACAAAATGCAAGTTGTAAATGAAGGTGTTTATTAGTAAAGGTGAAAAAAAATCCAAACCATCATGGCCCTGTGTGAAAAAGTGATTGCCCCCTAAACCTAATAACTGGTTGGGCCACCCTTAGCAGCAACAACTGCAACCAAGTGTCTGCGATAACTTGCAATGAGGCTTTTACTGCGTTCTGGAGGAATTTTGGCCCACTCATCTTTGCAGAATTGTCCTAATTCAGTTACATTAGAGGGTTTTCGAGCATGAACGGCCTTTTTAAGGTCATACCACAACATCTCAATAGGATTCAGGTCAGGACTTTGGCTAGGCCACTCCAAAGTCTTCATTTTGTTTTTCTTCAGCCATTCAGTGGTGGACTTGCTGGTGTGTTTAGGATCATTGTCCTGCTGCAGAACCCAAGTACGTTTAAGCTTGAGTACACAAACAGATGGTCTGACATTCTCCCTCAGGATCTCTTGGTAGACAGCAGAATTCATAGTTCCATTTATCACAGCAAGTCTTCCAGGTCCTGACGCAGCAAAACAGACCATCACACTACCACCACCATATTTTACTGTTGGTATAATGTTCTTTTTCTGAAATGCAGTGTTCCTTTTACGCCAGATGGGACACACACCTTCCAAAGAGTTCCACTTTTGTCTCATCGGTCCACAGAATGTTGTCCCAAAAGTCTTGGGGATCATCAAGATGCGTTTTGGAAAAATTGAGATGAGCTTTAATGTTCTTTTTGCTCAGCAGTGGTTTTCTTCTTGGAACTCTGCCATGCAGGCCATTTTTGCTCAGTCTTTTTCTGATGGTGGAGGCATGAACGCTGACCTTAACTGAGGCAAGTGAGGCCTGCAGTTCTTTGGACGTTGTTGTGGGGTCTTTTGTGACCTCTTGGATGAGTCGTCGCTGCGCCCTTGGGGTAATTTTGGGCGGCCGGCCACTCCTGGGAAGGTTCACCACTGTTCCATGTCTTCGCCATTTGTGGATAATGGCTCTCACTGTGGTTCGCTGGATTCCCAAAGCTTGGAAATGGCTTTATGACCCTTTCCAGACTGATAGATCTCAATTACTTTCTTTCTCAATTGCTCCTGAATTTCTTTGGATCTCGGCATGATGTGTAGCTTTCAAGGATCTTCTGGTGGACCTTACTGTGTCAGGCAGCTCCTATTTAAGTGATGTCTTGATTGGGAACAGGTGTGGCAATAATCAGGCCTAGGTGTGGCTAGGGAAATGAACTCAGGTGTGAAAAACCACAGTTATAGTATGTTTTAACAAGGGGGGCAATCACTTTTTCACACAGGGCCATGATGGTTTGTATTTTTTTTCACCTTCATTTACAACTTGCATTTTGTGTTTACTTGTGTTGTCCTTGACTATTGTTTAAATTGGTTTGATGTTCCGAAACACTTAAGTGTGACAAACATGCAAAAAAACAGGAAATGAGGCAGGGGGCAAACACTTTTTCACACCACTGTACATGTTAGATTAGTCTGTGATTCTTGATGAGTTCTGTTTATTCTTAATTGGCCAGAAGTGTGAATGTGAGAGTGCGTCATTGTGTGAGCCTCTCATTTGTTTATCCACACCTTGTGAAAAAAAATCCTTAAACAGACTTAAGCATTTTAACAGTTTCCAGTTGTAATTTTCCAGTGATCGCACTCCTTACTGGGAACCACTGGCTTAAAATGTGCAGTTTAGTTAATCTGTTTGTGTGTGTGTGTGTGTGTGTGTGTGTGTGTGTGTATGTGTGTGTGTGTGTGTGTGTGTGTGTGTGTGTGTCCGTGTTTTGTGCAGATTTTGAAGAAGTTTCCCTGTAACAAATGCGAGAGCTCCTTCACCACCACCTCCAGTCTGAGGCGTCACATCAGAGATAAACACAAAGCCATGAACCGCAGCTTTCGCTGCCAGTGAGTAACCCCCTCGACGAAGGTTTACCTCAGAAGTCTAAATCAGTTGTTACTCCCTAATGCACGATTTATACTTTATACTTCTTTGTTAAATACACACTGTGAGTGCATCGTAACTGCAGACCCTGGTTGAGTCCATCTGCATACAGAGAGGGGTTTTTCAACCAATGCAAATGTGCTCCCTTGCAGTCGTCCAAAATCCCATCTGCACGTTGCTTGATGTGGATGATGCTGATTGGCTGAAAAGTAGGAAACAGCAAAAGGAGGGACTTTTTTTTTTTTTTTTTATATAAACTTGACTTGAAGACAGAGAACTCTTACTGCCAGCTAGGGTTTTGTGGTGAAATTGTAGCGCAACATAGGCACACCACCATGCTGACTCTATTGGCTGCTTACATAGGCTACGTGTCTACATAGCTTCAATGCAGAAGTATAAATTCAGCTGAACCCTTTTATAATAACATCAAGTAATATTGCTGGTACTTTGTCCGAATATTAAAACTAAAGTTGATATTTGTGAAATCTGTGACCTCACTGGTTCTATGTGGTGATGTTAAAAATGAGTAAATCACGGATGTGCAGCAGGTTTAGTCGACTCAAAAGCCTGTAAGCTTTCATAAGTATGCAGCATTTTTTTGGGCACCTCATATATCCTTTCTTCACAGCCTGGAAAAACTGGAGGCCTGGTAAAGGTCCCCAATCCAAGGGCTGAGAGATTGCTTTGTAAACTCTTGCAAAGCTCTTAGGTGCCTAAAGTCTGTTTGGTTTTATTTACTGTAACCATGAAGCCATAACAGCGTACATTTTTAAATATAAATTGTGTGTGTGCAGGTTTTGCACTGAGGGTAAGAAAACCTTCAGCAGCAGAGCGATGTTGGAGAGGCACCTTCAGCTGAGGCACAGCACGGAAACTGCGAGCCAGAAAACGATGATGGTAAACCACTTATCCTGTCACACAGGGAATCAAACGTGAAAAGATTTTTTTTCCTGAATTTTTTGTCTTGATATCCAGAGAGGCGGAGATGAGGCTGACAGTTCATCGGAACAGGACAGCGGATTGGGGGCTCGCAAGAGACGGAGAGGAACCGTGAAGGTGGAGCAGGATGAAGAGTCCGCAGATAGGATTAGTCCAGTGAAGAAGCTACAGTCCTACGCTTCCTCCCCCTCCTCAGCTCTCGCGCCTTCCTCTCTTCCTGAGTCTGGGTTTCGTTGTGCCGTCTGCAGCTTCACCTCAGAGGACCAGGCGGCGTTCCTGGAGCACATCAGCCAGCACAGGCGCGGAGGGACAGAGGATGGCACCCTGCAGTGCCTGCAGTGTGGCGCCTGCTTCACATCCACCTTCTCACTGTCACGCCATCGCTTCATCACCCACAAAGTGAGACATGTGCTCACTGACAACCAGCAGGCCCCCGGTGCGCACCCAGCACCCTCCCTTGGAAATAGTAGACACCACGAGGATAAGAGTTCTCTGAATGGTTCTGCACCAGCATCGCCCTCCACTCAACCCTCCACAGGAGAGGGGAAAGAAGAGGAGGGAGCACTGGCCTGTAAGGTGTGTGGTAAACATTTTGAAAAGGTCACAGATCTCAATACACACTTCAGAACTCATGGTATGGCTTTTATCAGTGCGAGGAACGCAGGAAAAACGACCTAAGATAGCAAACACGAGGAAAATATGGTGATTAAAAGTACTTCTAAGTGCCTTTCTGTTATTGAATTCCTGTTAAAGTCTGGGTTCCTGTCTGACGCACTGATTTTACCAAAGACTGACAATTTAGTCTGAAAGCATTGTGAAACATTCAGATGTGATTCTCATTGTTCCAGACAAGCCTTAACCTCGTGACACTCAGGATCTAATGCTGCGTTTCCGTGTTCAGTAATGTAATGCTAATGAGATTAGAGCAGTCTGCCTTCTTCACAATCATGTGCCTGCAGAGGATGGTGAATGCTGTATCTAACTGTGCTGTGATAACAATGGCTGTTTAATGAATGTTCATAAACAGTGAGTGAATGCGCTTGTTTTGATTTCAATATTTTTATCCTACTGTGGAAGTTCTTCTTCTGTAAAGTCTTTTTTTTTTTTTGTGTGTACATATTTTTAGAAAACTGTTGCAGTGATTTAGATTGAGTTTCTTTGAATTTATTTCCAGTCATTCTCCAAAATATGCTGTCAGTTTCATTTCATTCCCAGCTTAAACTGCAGCCGCTGGCTTCTGTACGTTTTAGTTTCAGTTTACAGATACTTGAATTTTGCTTTCCTTGGGTGTTTTAACTGACTGAGCTGGAATGGAAAAGTACACATCTGTACTTTTAGAAGATTCCCCCTGAATTTTGCTTTGAGTCATTCTGCTGAAACCTTAATAGTTTTGACTGACTTTGGAATATATGAATGCATACAGTGGAGTCATGGCAGCGTCTTCACTGCCAGCAGCAGCAATAATTGCAGTGACCGATACTTCTTTAATGCACATATTGGTGCATTGGAATTGGTTTAAGTGAATTATTATATTAATTAAAATGAGATAATATAAATGTATACCTAAAGACTGGATATGTTTACCGTTACTGATGTCAACCTTTGAGTCCCTGCACATTTAGATGCATGTAACACTGAAGTGAATGTGGACCAAACATTTCTGGAGTTCAATCTAAAAACTCTGTGCTTTGGAAAATGCTAAGCAATAATCTGACATGTAGACACACTATTTGTAGGGGTGCAGCTTTCAAATGCATTGAAATGAATATTTAATAGCTTATAAATTGAATGCACTGTATTTATATCAGGTTCAGTAATTTATTCCTTCACAGTGAGCAAGAGATGGAAGTAAAATTGTTTTTGGTATGCGGGCCATATGTTTACCTAAATATTGCTTTATGGAATTACTGTAAACAGAAGATCAGTGTGTATGTATTTTGTCCAAAATCTTTGGAAATGCTAAAGATTAAAAAAAATATATATATTGTTCCCCATAACTGACTACGTGTTCTGTCATTGTTCTCTCACCTGTAGGTGTCGACTGAGCATCCACATCAGTACAGAGAAACTGAAAAACCAAACATTTAACAAAATTGTTCTTAAAAATCTTTAAAGGAGAGGCAAGTGCTTTTATTTTGATAGAAATACCAGATTATTCTGTAAGTGCTTAACCCCCCCCCCCTGCAAAAAAAGGGAAAAAAATCACCCACTTGGAGGATGTTATTCAGAATTTTTTGTTTTCGTAAATAAATGTTTGTTTAGTGGTTCAGCATCCTAGCTTCATTAAACATACCTCAAACTGGTATTTTTTTTCCAGGTAGGGTGAAAAATATCAACATTTGAGTTCGGGTCTTTTTTGCAGGCCATGTTAATGACTTTCCTTGGGGGGGTCGGGGGAAAGCTTCAACACTGTGATGAGATGCACTGTCATCCTGAAAAAATGACTTCACTACCACCAAACCAACTTTCTATCAATAAATTAAATAAAGAAATGTGTCAAATTTGTACCTGTGTGTTGAGGTTACTGTTGAGGTAATGATCGCCATCTTCCCTCGTCCTTTGCCTGACCTTCATATTCGAGGGGTGAAATTTCAAGGAGCCATTTCTAAGTGGTTTGACATGTTGACGCCAGGATGTTCAGCTATTAAATAACATTTACTTGAAGAAACATCCTACATGTGGAAACCATAAAGCCATAACGTTTGCCTGGAGTTTTTGCCTCCGTTCTGATAGGCTGCTGATTCTCTGGGGGATATTTATGACCACCGTGCATGACTAATATAAATACCATAGACGAACATAACATCCATGCTTTACTCAGTTTGTAAAAAAAAAAAAAAAAAACTTTGATAGTCATCTGTCCTGTGGGTGTCTTGCATTGACTAAATAAAATCAAATATTTTAATATAAACTGGATCTGTGGCTTTAACGCAACATTTCATTCAACAAATTTCAACATCGGCTGTTGGTATAATCGTGTTTATTGAGTTGAATCAGTAAATATCAGCTGTCCAAATAACTGGCATTCAACTATCCAAATAACAGACTCATACAGACAACATAAAAATATTAAACTTAAAATATTCCTCTTCATTCAGTAAAATATATTTGATCAAAATGTAACGGAGTAAAAGAATCCTAACATATCTCAGCAGATCATCTAAGCCTCAGTACAAATGTATATAGACTGTCGTAGAACATCACTCTGTGCAAACGTCTTCAGCATTAAATAAATATGAAAAATTGCTGAACTGCTGTTTATTATTATTCTATGTCTTTAATTAGCTTAAGCTGTTGTAGGCTCTGCAGTTAGATGTGATGACTCTTATCACAGCAGGAGGAACCCCATGAGAAGAAAGAGAAGGGGTTTCATGAAGGCGGAGATCCCCTCCACACTCAGCGATGGAGCTCCTGGAAATGTGAGTGAAATGTAAAGACTTTTCAGTGCTCCTTGGAATAAATTGTGACTATATCCCCCTCAGTATTAATTTGGTGAGCTTAGAATACAATTGTTTACACTTTTTTATTTGTTATGGAGCAATATGAACATTGTATGAAGCCTCCTGCTCTTCTCCCTCAGTGGGACTTCACTACTTCAGGCTGAAGGCAGAGATCAGCTGGCAAAATCTGCAAGACTTCAAACTTTTGCATCATAACGTTACCTCGAAGATGCCAGAGCACGATTCTGTAACCCGCAATGAGCTGTGATCCATTTCACACTGTTTTCATTCTATATAATAATTATTAAATTATAAATGAACACAGCGTGCTATTTTTTTCACCATATTTGTGTGGAAAACACTTTGAAATCAGGTTTTCCCAAACAAGCCAGGTCTTCATGACAGATTTTGATAGCAGGATGAAATTTAACTCACTTCAAATATTTCACAATATTTAGATGACGAAGAAGGTGTGAATTAAAAGCTGTGCACATTTTTCTTCTTACCCGACTGGACAGCTCTTTGTAGCTTGTCAAGGAAACCAGTCAGAGCCGTTTCAAGTGCTGCAAGTTGATCGTCATTCAGCAGATTTCGCTGTTTGCTGGTAACCATGGCTGCGTTGTCAGGCCCAAGAGCCTCCAGCTGAGCAACAGAGAGTGCCTGGAGGGAAAACAATCAGGCATACAACATTAGCCATTATGTATTTGCACACGCAGAACATGCATGCTTACATGTTATTAGTAATGAGTACATCCTCTTTATGAGCACAAATTTTATTGTATTTGGCTGCGGTGCAGCTGATTTTAACCTGTGCCCTGCAAAAACCTTTACCAGCCATCACTGTAGGTAATCTGCTCTGAAATGGAGTAAGCCTGATAAAAGTAAGATATATTCTTGGCTAATGAGTCCACCTGAGCTTCATTTGAATGTTTATTTTTATAAAACATTGGTACAAAATTATACATTAGAGCCTTTGCATGTAAGCCTATTTCAGCACTGTCCAGCACTTGAGTGAATGTACTTAGTAAAATCTGGTCTCTGGGTTTGGCTTCCAGCTTGAAAACAATAAATGGAAGTAAAAATGGTTCAAGAAAGCTACTTACAGCAAAATTATTTGGAGGGATGAGTGGGATACAGGTCTTGCTGACAAATGCAAAGACAGATGGGTCCAAAGAAGCCAACTCAGATGCATCCAACCCAGCTTAGGGACACATTAAAATATTACCAAAAGGGAAAGTTAATTTATGGCCCAGTCAACTGTTTTTAAGAAATATTCCTACAGGGTGTTTTTAATTCATGGATATTATCTCACCTACGATGTTGCCTAAATCTAATACCAGTGCTTCTGTCCAGTTTCTGGGTTTCCCAAACGCAGTCACAGCTAGAGTTTTTAACTGCTGTAAAACCTTGAAGGAGCACTCGATACCATCCATCGAAGCCACAGCGCTCCTGTGACAAACACATGATGCAGCTGTGACTCCATCTCCATCTCAAAATAATTGAATCTACTCTAATAAATGACAGCTTCATGCACCTGACAAAAAGGTCAATCTAGATTAGCTACAAACTTATTTTAGCATTAAAATGTATTTAGGAATATCGCCTTAAAAACAGGAAGACATCAAGGCTAGAAATGAAAAAGTCCTGCACATGCAAATCTTGCATATGACAGAATTTCACTTGAATTTTCACTAGTGAAAATTAGTGACTAGTTTATAACTAGTTTCATTACTGTTTTGGGGGTGGGATGGAGTGTGGGGGTACATGCTTTTTTTAGGTTAACAGGACAGAAAATAATGGATGACATAAATAAAATGAGAAGTGTGATGTGCGGTGCACAAACTTGAAGGCGTCCAGGCTGAGCTGTCCGATCTCGTTGGAGCTCAGGCCACAGATCAGCCGGTTCAGCGATACCATCTCTGCAGCTCCCAGCTGCTGCGCTGTCAGGTTGTTGTATCTGGCAACTCCCCTCCACAATGACTCCATCTGCACACAAGTCATGTGTATAATCAATATCAATATGTAGGATCTTTACCTTACAAGCACCTTGAGGCGACTGTTGGTTTTTGCTTGTTTTGTGATTTGGTACAATATAAATAAAACTGAACTGAACATAGCAGCGAGCATGCAAAGATGTTCCTATACTTCACCTGTGATTGAGTCCAGCCACAGCGGGAAATTCCCTCCACATTGTCCAAAGGCAAGTGGAGATTCTCCAGATCGGAGTTGGAAAAGCCCTGATTTATACATTGCAGCTGGGAGACCACACTCTCACTCATCTGTGACACTGGACCAAAGGCCTGAAGAAATACAGAGAAATACTTATTTAAACAATTCATACATGATAAAGGGAAATGTGTAATGCAACTGCTCATTTAGCTTTGGTTCAACAGCATTAAACTACTGATTATTCATTAAAAACTAAGTGCACCTCAACTTTCATTAATAAAGCTGTATTATTAATTGAAGAAATGATTTCTAAGAATTTAAACTGGGAAAATCCCTTTTGTTCCACACAAAGCCACCTGTTTAAAATCAACCACAAAAAGAAGAACCAGAAGGGCTCTTTGGTTGGTGAATGAACAGAACCAAAATGACTCTCTCCACTGTACCTCAGCTGCTTTTCTACCGAGCACAGCCAGTTGGTCTGCACTGTAGTCAGGGATTTCTCCAAGTATTTCTACAGTAGCCAGGAAAGTGCTGTTTGACATCATATTCAGCGCTGCTGCTGACCAGTACACATTATCCATTCCCAGTTCTTCAACCAACTCCTTAGTGGGTTCTCTCAGGGTCTCTACAGATATAAACAACTGTAAGACTTTTTAAATACCACTTTAAATAAAATTTAACACCAAACTTACACTGAAAATACAGATCAAGAGTAGTTTTGCTGTTACCATGATTAGTATAGAGAGGCACAGTGAGGATGGAAAGCAGATATGCAAAACAGAATCATTCATCATAATTTTTACCCACTCTACAACAGATACAACACGTCACCTCTCTTTTTACGCATTGTATTTGATGTGGCGGCGGTGGTAAGATCAAAGATTTTCTTTCTCAGGGCATCTGAAGGATCTGAGAGGTGTGACTTCAGGAAATAAAGAACATCCTTCATCCAAGGCTAACAGAGACACAGACAGGGACAACATCAACACAAAGATAAACTGAAAATATAATATATCCATTTATAATGAACTTCTGGATTATTCATGATAATGACAAAAGCAAACAGAAGATGAGCTACACACTTTGTTGGGTAGAGCAGATGTGGCATTCTTATCACAAAGAAGAAGGGGACCAACTGATTCCATAATGTTCTCAGTCCACTGAGAAGAATTCCTACAGGTGTTTAAAAGAATACATTAGACTGTTAATTTCATATACAGTCATATTCGTGGACTGTATATAAAAGATGGATGTAGTCACTGTGATGCCACCCAGTACTTAGGGAAGTCCTGTGGTTAAGCCTTAAGCGGAGAGGATTTTGCCATTGTGATTCTTGGTGTTTTTAAAACTGGATGTGAAATGAGGGGTGGAGCTGATGGAGGAACCAAGGAACATGGCACTGTGATTGGCTAGGTACTTGTCAGTCGCACAAAGCATACTATGCTTTATCCTCCTTATTTACTCTAATGGGGACTTAACTTCAGTAAGACTAATGATTAAGACCATGAAGTCATCAGGAAAGTGCACACTGAGGTCCTAAAACAGGAGTCGGCAACCTGTAATACGGAAAGAGCCATTTGAACCCGGTTTCCACAGAAAACAAAACAGTGAGAGCCGCAAATACTAGCGGAAGCCGTAGCGGCTACTGGCTTCCGCTAGTATTTGCGGGTGATGCATATATTGAGAAACTAAATAAATAAAATAAAATAAAATAAATAAATAAAATGATTTTATTTTAATATTTCAAGATCACAATAATGTTCCAATTTAAAACTACAACAAAAACTGAACTTACAAAAATAAAATGCACTTCAATTGGATACTTATAATTTACTACCGCGAGCCGCACAGAGCCGCAGATGAAGCCTGAATGAGCCACATGCAGCTCCAGAGCTGCGGGTTGCTGACCCCTGTCCTAAAGGAAAGAAACCAACCAGAGTCCCCCTGCTGGCCATTAGAAAGAATGCAGATTTAAGATACTTCCACATAGACTTCACTGTTCAGACCTGGAAGCCTTGTCCATCTTTTATATACAGTTTATGGGTTTTCTCTGTATAAACTTATCTCCACTGAGAAAATGTCCTACCCAAACGTCTGATAGACCAGATTAATTATATCTGCTCTGTGATGCTGAGGAATGTGTTGGCAGAAAGCCATCTTCTGGAAAGTGGAGTTGAGTACATCAGGGTTCATGAGACCCAGTTGGGAAGACTGCAGCTCACACACAAGGGGTCCAAGCATGGACACATCCTTAATGGTGAGTTTGGATAAATCTGTGCCCTACAAAAACACAAACATTTCAGGCTGTTGTTAAACATGTCGAACAATTTATCAGGTCATAGTTAGAAATACAGTATGTATCCTTGAGGGTACATTGGCCAGACAGAGCAGAGCTTTCTTGGTGAGTGCAGGACGAGATGGGGCACGAAGAGGCAAAGAGCTCATGTTGGCTTCTTCCATCTTGTCAAGGAAAATGGGACACACAGAACTAGGCAAATCCTCCACATATGAAGGGCTGCGATAAAAGGAAAGAGAAAACTGTTAGATTTCAACACATATTTTTTCAAATAAATGTTCAATTAGCAAATACACTGTTTGCTTACAGCAGGTGAAGAAGCAAAGATGAAGGAATCATATCCAGCTCCTGTTCAGTGATGGTTTTGAAAAAGTCTGCTCTCTTTTTCACCAAAGTTGCAAAAAGCTTTCGGGCAGCACATCCTGACTGGAAACATGTTCATTATTGATAGGGATATGCTATGGATTTCACATATTTCATTTAAAGACAACATGTGTATGTGTGAATAAATACCTACCTGAAATCTAGAGAGCCACTCTGGATACTCTGTCATGGCCTGAGCCATTTCCATGGTCCCGCTGTCAGGAACTTCGTTAATCATCTTACAGGTTACTCCCTGAAGGGCTGAACGCATCTTCCTGTGTCAGCCAAAAATGTTTTAAACATAGGCGCAACATACACAGTAACAAGAACATAATGATAACTTAAGCATAAAGAAAATTATATATCTGCATTCAGTGCTTTGGTAAAGCTCATATGCTGATAAAGAATTTCAAAGAAACATCTAAATGAAATAATGATGAAATTTTATGTGCACAAAGTCAACTTCACTGTGAAGTCATAGTGACCTGCAGGGAAAAAAAAAAAAACTTATCGGGCCAATACCATAAGTCAGTAACAGAAGGGGAAAAAATGCCACCATACTGCATCTTTGGTTCACACCTTTTAAATTCCTTCAGAGTCTACTATATATGTTATATATGTGCCCTGAAATCTACAAAGGGAATCAGCTACTCTTGGCTCTGTGTGTGCTGCTTTTCATGAAGTGCAACCCCTTGGCTACACAGAATGCAGTGTGTTTGTGAAGCAGATGTGTATCTGAATGTACACTCATCTGCCATTTTATTAGGTATATCTTGCTAGTCGTGGGTTGCCTTCAGAACTGCCTTAATTCTTCATGGCACAGATTCAACGAGGTGCTGAAAACATTCCTGAGACTTTGGTCCATATTACCATGATAGCAGTAAGCAGCAGTTGCTGCAGATTTGTCAGCTAAGGTGCTCTATTGGATTGTGATGTGCTGACTGCAGAGGCCATTTGAATAAATTTTCATGTTCAAGAAACCAGTTTGAAATGATTTGATCTTTGTGATAATGCAGCCTTGTTGTTTAGATTTGAGCAATATTGCTGAGCAGTAGGTGTGACTTTAATTGCTCAATGATGAGTCATAGTCTGTACTATTTGCAGCAATGAATCATCCCTGACCAACATGTTAGACAATGCTCAGCCAATTAGAAGCTGGCATCAGAGGCTAATCAATAAGGTTGCAGCCTAGGACTGATGTTACCATAAATTTGTAGATAATATATCTGCGGCATGTTTGCACCATTTACAAGCTCTGCAATCTGTTCATGTACATTACGGGTTCAGTGTAGCCACAGGGTAAGTCACAGAAATTACAATATTTTGACAGTTTGTTCTTGTTTCTCTCTGTACTTGTAGGACTGCCAGTAAAAAAGGATTTATGAGAGTTGCAGTGACTCAGTGCTACATTCGGGGGCACTTCAACAAGAACCTTCATGGACAAGTTTAGACAGACGGGCCCTAAAAATGAAATGAGTTTTCTGTCACAAAGTAGACAGCTAATAGTAGCTCCAGTCATTTTGTCCACAACATGTTTATCTCACCTAAATTGAAGCTGTTTTAGGTCAGCCATCTTCTTTGCCAGATATGCTGCCTAGATAAAAACACAGCACAAGCGGCACCATTTTTTTGAGTGAAACAGAGTGAAAAATATCAAGGAATCAGCCATACATTTTCTAGAGTAATAAATTTAAATTAAATAGGAAACTCAACAAAACAGTACAACAACACTGCATGAGAGGAGGTTTTCAGGAACATTACCTGTGACCGAGTCCAAGTTTTGTTTGTCACTTGGTCCAAAGAGATGATGTTTGCATTGGCCAAAGTTTGAACAGAAATTATGCTAAGCAATTGGGAAGACAACTTTGACACCAGCTCTGGAGGACGCATTTGCCCAAGCATCTACAGGAAAACATTTAACTCTTTTAACAGTATGTTTAATAATTGAATCAAAGTATAAATGCTTTTTGTGTGTGATAAAATCTACTAGTTGTGAAGTAATGAAGAAACATGAAGAACTCACCCCCACCAGCATGGCCATAAGCTGTCCCTTCCTCATTCGCATGGAGATGTTCTTTAGGCCCTCTGGTTCATTCAGGACCTCTGCAGCTTTAAGCTGTTTCAGGACACAGTTTGGCAAACCTTCTGCAACTGACTGAAGTTCCATCAGTTCCCTTCCCGATATCTGTTTACACTGAGGGGGAGCAGAATAACATAAGTATCTAGTGACGAGGGCAGCTATCTGAGACAAACTGTTAACCCAGTCCGCTCACTTTCTTATCCCCCAGATGTTTCTTGATAAGAGTATGCAGCTGGCTCCGTGTCCATCGAATGGTTGGTCCCATATTTTTGAGAGCCTCTGTGAGATTGGTGGCAGGGATTGCTGCAATGTCTTTGGCAGACAATGAGGTAACACTACTGCTGAGGTCTTGTATTATTTGAGCGGGACTTGAAAGTGACCTCAGAGAACTGACAAGGTATGTCTTCAGCTTGTGTGAGAGAAGAAAAAAAAAAAAAAGGAGCAACGCTACTGAGATTCATGAAACAATTCACAGAAAAAGGGGTTACTCTGGCCTTTGGCCAAAGAAGATAAATGTGAAAGTTTGGGTAAGCACAGGTAAGTGAAATATACCTTTATGATTTGGGAGCTGTCACAGTTGTCGAGCTGAGAGAGGAGTTTCTCGCTGAGGTCTTGATTCAACTCTGGGGGATCATAATAACAAGCCAGTGGGCCAAGCCTGTGCAGATTCAAAGGCAACAAACAATGTAGTGATTACTTAACCTTAACCGTAACCTTGAAACTGATTCAGCGTTCTCCACACGTTTTTGTGTTTCTAAACTTACTATTAAAAACTTTGTCTCTCTTTCTGTTCCTACAAGATCTAAGAGCAGAGAACTCAATGTTGTGACATTTTGGTATGTAGCAGGTAAAGTTTTAGTTTTAGTAAATTATGTAACATGTTAAGTACAGTTAGATCCTGTTCCAGCGATGCTTACTATCACCTTTTCACATCAGACACTTTGACATGTGAAAGCAGAAAAAGAAGAGGTTTTACTTAATTACTTGTATACTTGAATTGAACTCTAGACTTGTTAAATAATATCCTAAGAACCTGTGCTTTTCCTACAGGACAATACATTTACTATTAACAAATGCACTAATGTACATAAATGTACACATGAATACACACTTATCCACATGTTTGGGAAACTCCTGTGAATCGAAGCACTCTTTGGAGATCCTTTGGAGGAACTTCTTACTCAGCGTGGGGTTCATCCTGGTTACCTTCATGGTGGATTTAAACTTTTCTGATGAGAAAAACTCACATAGCTAGAAGATAAAAGCAGAGCACAGAAATAGGGACAAAAATTATAACCTTGTTGCTTTTTTGCTATTCTGAGTTTTGCTTCTTCTTTATCCTTCTCTCACCTCTACTTTAGGAGAAGAATCAACATCAGTTGGTGTTAAATAGGACAGAAAGGGTCCCATAATAGTCAGTGCTTCCAAATTCAGCCATTTCAGTGAAGGGTCACACATATACACACCCTCTATTAATAAATCAAGAAAAACAACATGACATATGAGGCAGGAAACAAAACATCAAACTAGCCTCTTAAAATTTATGTGCACGACTGTGGTGCTTGCTGACAAGCTCCTCGATGTGCCTGTGAGTGTTAGATAAGCCTGCTTCGTGCTCAGTGCTGGTGACTATTACTCACCTGTAGCACTTAATAAAGTTTGTCATTTCTATGACTGCCTGGACTAAAGTCCCATCAACACAAACATACATCCTGACTTGCAAATGTGTGTGCCACAACCACACCAAGCAGGTGCACTGTTATACGAGTTATACGAGTTATATGAGTACTGGGTATAATGCAAGTCCCAAATAAATTAACATGAGTCAATTTAATAGCCTCCGAGGTTAGCACAACTGTTTGTGTGTAAAAAGATTTTATCATGATTTCTGACTTAATTTCTTACTTAACATTGGGTAACATGGCTTCATTGTACAGTTGAAGTAGTTCTTGGTGATCTGATCTTTTGCCCATTCTGCCACATGAGCCCTTTGACCAACAGGTATGCGATCATACATATCCTTCAATATGTCCATCCTGGAGACAACAGAAATTTCAGTTGTAAGAAAAGTTATGAAAAAAAAAGCCATATGAAGTCCATCCATCCATCCATCCATTCATCCATCCATCCATCCATCCATCCATCCATCCATCCATCCATCCATCCATTTTCTTCATCCACCTAAGAGGCGACCAGGAGGCATCCTAGTCATATGCTTGAACCACCTCAACTGGCTCCTTTCGATGTGGAGGAGCAGCGGCTCTACTCTGAGCCCCTCCCGAATGACTGCACTCCTCACCCTGTCTCTAAGGGAGAGGCCAGCCAGTCTTCGGAGGAAGCTCCTTTCTGCTGTTCTTTCAGTCTCTACCCCAAGCTCATGACCATAGGTGAGGGTAGGGACGTAGATTGACCAGTAAATCGACAGCTTTGCTTTCACGCTCAGCTTTCACGCTCAGCTCCCTCTTCACCAGAGGTGGGAAGTAACTAAGTACAAATACTTTGTTAGTGTGCTTAAGTAGAATTTTCAGGTATCTGTACTTTACTTGAGTATTTATTTTTCTGACAACTGTTTACTTTTACTCCCTACACTTTTACATAAATATCTGTACTTTGTACTCCTTACATTTTCTAAACAGGCTCATTACTTTAGGTTTAACATGTCTGAGGGACGTTTTTATTTCTGGTTACTGCGTGCCTTCAAACATCAACCTGATTTGAGCCTAACTGGAGGAAACAATAACACATATAAAAGCCAATCTTATTAGTGTATCCTCCATCACTGGGGCTTATCATATACTGTACAAAGAGATGAAAGAACCAAAAACACAATTTATCTATCATTTATAGCACTGTACTCAGGGGTTAAAGTGGGCCAGCATGAGTGCAGATGTCTGTAAGTTGTGGTCATAGTACTTCAACAGAAGAAGAGGAGCGAGTGTAAATGGAGTAAGGTGTTGTGGCAGGTAATTTCAAACCCAACGTTTCTATCAGCCCAACAAACATCAACAAACACACAAACTGTGTGCTGCTGGTTCCCAGAATGAGAGGTAACTTCACTCAGAGGTGCATTAAGATGTAACAAAGAGGACAGGAGAGGAAAGAGGTTATATTTAAAGGTATTTTTTTTAACACAAGTATCAGTACTTCTACTTAAATAAAGAATGTCTGTACTTTTGCCACCTGTGCTCTTCACCACGACAGACCAGTGCAGCGTCTGCATCACTGCAGATGCAGCCCCAATCTGTCTGTCAATCTCCCCCTGTCTTCTCACTCATGTACAAGACCCCGAGATCCTTAAACTCCTCCACCTGAGGCAGCAACTTGTCCCTGAGCCGGAGTGGGCACTCCACCCTTTTCTGGTTGAGGACCACGGCCTCAGACTTAGAGGTGCTAATTCTCATGCCAGCCACACAAAGTAATTGCATAAAAGCATACTCACATGTTTTTCAGCTGTGGGATATCTACACTGGTAAGAAGTTTTGTTTTCAGAAATGGCATAACCCCTGCCATAGGTTTGAGAGCCCACATCAGTGTTTCATAGTCATTTGAGTCCATGCTCTTTTTACCCTGTGTGGTCAAAGTCACCCAGCAAAGAGGGGCTGCAAATGCTTGCAGGTAACATCCAGAATGCTCCTAGAGGAAAAACACAGATGGCAGGCATGACTGCTAAAACGCAGCATCAATTTCTCTGTTGCATCTGCTTGTTTATTTGTTTTTTGCGTGTTAAGTTCTTGCCACTGGTGTACTAACTGAATGGTTTCTCATCAGATCAATCATGTCAGGAAGATAGCTGCAATTCCACATCTGGTTAGTCTAATAACACAGATAGAAAGAACAGATAAAAAAAAAATCACATTGACCATGAAGATAATAAATACTGCTTTAAATAATCAGTGACTTCAGTGACTAACCTGCTACCCACAGTGATAAAAAACAAATTACATGTTTGTTCTTATGTTAATCTGGAAAAAATATGTATGATCAATGTGCGTAATGCACATGTGTTTGATTATGGGTGTATATATGTTTATATGTTCAAACCATTTTTTGTGGAATATCCATGGGGAGTTGACCAAGTGATTTTATGTTTGTTCCTGGAGTGACTAAATTCAGCTGATGAAGGAAAGTGGATACAAGGGTGCTGAATTGGTTAGTACGTCTGTCGTCCACAGGCAAGTCACTAAGGAAAATGAGAGTGCAAATAAAAGCTGTTAAGAAGAAATGTCTTCAAATATAAAATATATCAAATATTCTTTGCTTAACATGTCAAATTTGACTAGTTACTATTTTTGTGTTTCATATTCACACATAAACATACTCTTCAGATGGAGTTGAATACCAAGTCCAGGAGCATCTTATCAGTGAGTTATTTACTCACATTTTGCAGCAAAAAGCTAAAGAAAATCCTTTTCTTTATGCTTATTCTCTTATTAATAAAAAGTGGATAAGTGGTGGGTTGGACATTATTTGAGAAACTTAACAAGAATGGCTTGTGGACATCATTGTGATAACTACAGCGAGCACTTGCTTCTTCAGGACAAAACACGAAACAGAACCACCCACAGAATCACCTGGAGTTGAAGACAGTTCTGGCCACCATCAAATTAGGCTCCGGGTATCCTGTAAAATCAAACCTTTAAATTTAAATGTTGCACGCTGAAAGAGTATTTGCCACATATTAGTTATGGCTCATATTACAGAGTATAGTCAGGGTTTTCACACTTCCGTAATGACACAACTCAGTACTATGACTGGAGCTCTCATGGGAAAAAAATCTATCAAAAAAATCTATCAAATTGTTGCAACAAAACCATTTAAGCTTCAGCTTGACTTTTGCGTTCCTAATACAGTCATGGTAAAAAGAACTGTCAGTTCCAAGAATTTGTCCACATCATTACTGATTTAGCAAAAAGTAAGTTCTAAAATGTAGAACTAAGTGCACCTCATAAAGCTTGTAGAAGCACTACAGTAGGAATAACTAATAATAACTAATAATGAAGTAATAATTTTCTGTATGACTTTATCAGTCACATCGTTGTGGAGGAATTCTGCCCCACTCTTTTTTACAACATTGCTTCAATTCATTGAGGTTTACTGGTATTAGTTTATACACAGCTCTCCTAAGGTCCCACCACAGCATTTCACTCAGACTGCGGTCTGGACTTTGACTGGGCCACTGCAACAGCTCGATTCTTTCCTTTTTCAGTCATTCTGTTGTAGATTTGCTGCTGTATTGTGATCATTGTCCTGTTGCATGATCCAATATCGGCCAAGCTTTAGCTGTTGGACAGATGGCCCCACATTTGACTCTAGAATACTTTAGTACACAGATGAGCTCATGGTTAACTCAATGACTGCAAGGTGCCCAGGTTTTGTGGCTGCAAAACAAGCCCAAATCATCATCTCTCCACCACTGTGCTTGACAGTTGGTATGAGGTGTTTGTATTGATATGCTCTGTTTGGTTTTCTCCAAATATGGCGCTGTGCATTATGGCTAAACATCTCCATGGACACTGTTCCAGAAGTTTTGTATTTTTTTCAGATGTATCTGTGCAAACCTAAGCTACTATGTTCTTTTAGAAGAGAAGAGGCATTCTCCTGGCAACCCTTCCAAACAAACCCTACTTGGTCAGTCTTTTTCTAATTGTGCTATCATGAACTTTAACATTTAACACAATAACTGAGGCCTGTACAGTCTGAGATGTAGCTCCTGGGTCTTTTGCAGTTTTTATGAGCATTTCACAGTCTGATCTTGGGGGGAATTTGCTGGGATGATCACTCCTGAAAAGAGTCCCATCCCTTGAAAGTTTGCTGGTTCAATTACAGCCGGAGACACAGGTCCCCTTTGGGGCTGCATCAGGAAAAGCATCTGGTGTAAAAGTCTGCCAAATCAAACATACGGACCTACACACTGGGGCAACCCCTTGTGACAAGGGAGCAGCTGAAAGCAGCTTACTGTAGAATGATGGATGTCAGATTGTTTGGAAATGACCATTCCCAGATTGTTGAGCAGCAGCAGTTGGTAATATAAGATTATTGCTATTGTCTTTCCTCTTTGGCATTGTGTTAACACACACCTGTTGCGGTTCATTTGAGGTTGTATTTGCCTAATTTTAAAGCCTGTTAAAGAAAAGATTATTTTTATTATGTAGTGATATAAAAACCCTTGAAAGAGGCTGTACTCTTTTTTAACCATGACTATACATGAGAAACACTCTCACATTCTCTCTTTCACACACACACATGCACGCATGCACTACTCTCATTCATAAGTGAAAGTTTTCTTACCCCTATAGTAGCACTTCTTCATCTAATCAAAAAGGGGGAAAATGAACACCTCATCATCCGGTATTAAAGGTAAGACATTCATTCATTAAAAACCACTGCCCCCAAAATGAATGTGAACCATTTTAAGGTGTTAAAATTCCTAAATTTACTGTGAAAAACATGACAAGAAACAGGTCTAGATCACCTAGCACAAGCAACTGTTGTCATGAAGCTGATATGTATTCATTAATACTCTTGAAGCCAGAAAAACAAAAGCACAGTACTCTCTTACCAATTTTTCTCCAATTTTCTCTAAGTCAGCTTTTTCTTGAGGCTCCAAGTTTGGAAGTTGAGCTGGGCAGATACAGTAATAGTGGATATTTATGCACAGGCATTTATGACTGCATTTGAACATAAACAATGTGCATGCTTATAAGAGCACATATTTACATTAATAAACATGTTTTATCAGGTAAAGGGGGTATACTGAATGTAAAGGTTTTTGGTGCTTACCCAAAGCTGCAAAGGCCATAATGAGCAGAAACAAACAGGTTCCTCCTTTTGGAGCCATGTGGAAAGGCTGAGTTCAACAAGACAGTATTACATAACATGTTAACATAAACAAAAATAATTGTTGAAAGTTTGACACACATCTTCAGTCTTGGCTTTAATTTAGCTTCTGTAGTGATTTCTCTTTCAGCTGCATGTGGTTAGTACTAGGGATGTGCACAACTAGTCAATTAGATACCTAATCATTAGGGCTATTATTATTAGTTATTTTGAAGGCGAAAGAATGAGACTGCAGATACAAGTGGCAAAAATGAGATTTCCTTAGCGGGTGGCTGGACGCAGGGTGATGAGCTCAGTAATTTGGGAAGAGCTCAGAGTAGAGCCGCTACTCCTCCACATCCAAAAGAGCCCGCTGAGGCAGTTGCCTCCTGGGTTAGGTGTGCCGGGTATGTCCTACTGGGAAGAGGCCCTGGGCCTGGCCTGGGAATGCCTCGGTGTTCCCCGGAGGAGCTGGATGGTGAGAGGGAGGTTTGGGCTTCTCTGCTTAGCCTGCTACCCCCCCCTGCAACCCGGCCCCGGATAAGCGGAAGAAAATGGATAGATGACGGATGATTCATCGTTTTATCATTTTAGATTTTAACTTTTATTGCGATGGGTGTCATGAATTGTAAAACAGTGTGCATTGTTCATTGCAAAATGCTCCACGCCATTCAGCTGCAATTTATTCGCTTTCAAATGTTAATTTATCATATTTTAATAATAAATGAACATCTTGTGTTTTCATATCATATTTAACATCCTTTTTTTAAAAAGTTTTTCTTCTTCTTTGTTGTCTATTTGCAGTATAATATGCAATGTTCATAATGTACGATACAAGGTGCACAAAGTTAAGTGGCATTTTAAGTCTGATTCATTCTTGAAGAATTTGAAGAATGGCTTCAAATATCTTTGTTTAGACAGTTTGACATTGTCCATTAAACACTCCTAGAATCTAACTTGATATCTGAGTGTTAGTTTTTTCCCCTTTTTTCTCTCTTTTAGTTGACCAAGAAATTTGTTACCAGGAACATCTGCAGTTAATACTTTCAAGGATGTTATTATTTTGTTACTAGTCTTCAGTGTTTGTTGAAACTGTCTCTATGTGAGCCACCACCAGTTTGGTGATGTACTTCCTTCAGTGCAGATTAGCAATTACACTTCCCTAGTAACCATCTGTTATTCATCCTTTGGGAGGCTTTGAGGACTTTGGAGAATAACTTGCAGTGAAAAACAGATTTGGTAATGTACATGATGTACAATGGAACAATATTTTGTCACCATTCGTTTGTCTCCTCTTTCTTTTTTTTTTTTTGTCTTATCACTTCAATTTTTTAACTATATTTGCTTCCAATTCATTGGGGTTCCTTTTCACAGACATTAGCATGCTGGTATTTTGCATTCACTGTTTGATTTACAGAGATTTTGCTTCTCATTTAAATATGCCAATGGACCATAAATAATTAAGAATGATAAGAGTAATAGCACAATAATGAGCATTTTAACCACACAGTCCCAACAATGTGCATGTTCTGTTGTAAAGAAAATGATTTAGAGCGTAATGTTTTATTTGCTAATTAACAAACATTAAATTATAAATGCTCATCTGTGCCAGGTCTGTATGGTTTTACATTAATTATAAATAAACAGTTTAATAAAATACAAGGACTTATTGTATGCATGCATAAATTTGTTGTTACTTACAGATTATGTTTCTTCTCCTTGGTAGAGTCTAGAAAAAGCAGGATGTAGAGCAGGTTCAAATTGTTATTCCTCTGCCTGTTCTTTGTGAGTGCGAACTATGTCTACCTTGACAGTTAAAGCAGGTGGATGGCATTAATACAGCACAGTGTGTGTGTGTGTGTGTGTGTGTGTGTGTTAGTGCGAGAGAGAGAGAGAGAGAGAGAGATCAAAACAAACAAAATCAAAATATTAATTTTCAATATTTTTCATATCCTCTTCAGGCAAAGCCTCAATAACCCATTAAAACAGTCTTATCTTTGCTCAGGATTTGGTGACCGTTCATTAGACACTACATAAGAAAATTTAAAACACACGTGACTCATCTTTCAAACCATGAGAGATGGGAACACTTTAACAGATGAATCATAGCATAAGGCATATGTCTCATACCAGAAGGTTCTTCTATTTCTTTTCATACACTATATGGACAAACGTATTGGGCTACACCTTTTAATTCTGGTGTTTTCAGCCACATTGGCACAGTGTACAAAATCAAGCACCTAGCCAAGCAGTCTGCCTTAACACTCTGTTTAAGAACGAGTTCTTCTAAATACCTCAATGAATTTGAGCGTGGTATTCTTATAGGATGCTATCATTGAAACAAGTCCGTTTGTGAAATTATTTTCTCTCCTAGATATTCCATGATAAGCTTATTATTGCAATGGTATTATTGCAGTGGTATTATTGCAATGTGGAAGCATTTAGGAACAACAGCAAGTCAACCACAAAGAGGCTGAGTTGTTCCTGAGGTGACATAAAGGTACAGAGTAAGTGCTGGGGTGCATAGTGCATAAAAATCTGTGGGGTTCCAACCTCCTCTGGAATTAATAACAGCACAGAGACTGCAGTGGGAACTTCATAGCATGATCTTTCATGGCTGAGCAGCTCCTGTAAGTGTAATGTATAGATGGCTCTGTACTTATGCCCATATCGTGTTTAGGTTGTCATTACAAAAATATGGTTCTTCATCTGAAATTACTTCTTTATCTTGCTCTTCCGCTGTTATCATGAATTGCTGGTATCAACCTTCAACTAAATTCTCAGTTGCTCTGCACTTATACTGGCTAAATTGCACTTGTAGCAAGTGTGAAAAAATGTAAGTGATTGTGTTACATGCACATGAGCATGAAACAGGTCCCACTAAGACCATTACAGAAGTACATCAAGACGCAGTTCCTGTAATAGCTACTTAGTACAAAACTTAACAACAAAAAAAAAGTGAAAACAAGTCATTTTGAGCCAAAAAGAACATTCCTGTAACAAGGTGGAAGCTTAAATCAGTTTATGGCAAAGTGACACTCATATATCCTTTATTTATTCAGGTAAAAAAAGTCTCAATAACATTAAAAATATATTTTTCAAAAGAGTTCTGGCCATGAGGGCAGCAGAAATCACAACAATTATAACAATTCTATATTTTAAGTAGCAAAAAAATATTGTTTATTGTTGTTTATAATGTAGAACACAGAGCAGGTACAATAATACAGAGTGATTAGGATACTTGCAAAACAAGTAATTTCTTTATTTTAGATACAACCCATTCCCAACTCCTGTTGACTGCAGGGCAATCACTTTTTGGCACAGGATGGATCATAAGGGGACCCTTTTGCTTATCAGGCAAATGTGTAAACCACTGCACTAGACAGATATTATTAGCTAGTGGGTGTTCAGTTGACATTCATCCATGTATTTTCACTAATATATGCTCAGTCAATTTTTCACTGCTCTGTTAAAGAGGTTAACCATTAAGTTAGCTAACTAAGCTAACCCTTGAGTTGGTTTTACACATTAAAGTAGTATAAAACTAACGGAAGGCTACCTTCCTACCTTCTTGCAAAGATTACAAGAAGGTGGGAAAAAATGAATAGTGCAAATATTCTTGCTTAATATCTTTTACCTGTTTTCTGCTTGTGGCTGTTGAGTTAAATCCTATGGATTAACATTATAATACTGTTAAGTTAGCTAACTTTAGCGTTATTTATTAGCTTACTGTGCTATTGTTAGTATTTTTTAAAACAAAAATGTCTGTAAAGATTAAAATAACTACAAAGAGTAACAAAACAGAAAACAAAGCACTAGTCAAATATAATTAACGGGTCAGTATATTTTCACCTTCAGTTATTTAGGAGGCATCCATGCTATGTTCATTGTTTCCAAGAAGGACAGAAGGCCACCTACCTAAAAAGAGTGTATGCACCCTTCCTAAGAACTGGTGGTAGGAAACACTGAACAGGCTGAAGTTAAAACTGACAGACAGAAGGCTCTAGGGCAGGGCTATTCAATTAGCGGCCCGGGGCCCAAATCCGGCCCGCGAATCCCCTTTGACTGGCCCACCCCCTGACTGACCCAACGTAAGTTGCAAAAACGCATTTAAATCAGTTTTAAAAATTCCCGCCCTTCCTCTTGTAATTAACGCACCACTAGCAACGCCAGCCCAGAATACTCTCTCCAAGTGCGACAACCGCCAAAATATATCACTGACAGGTCAAAAACGTAAAATTGACAATGAGAATCGCCGTTTTAACCCTGCTTGGACTGATAAATTTGTTTATTTTACCACAAAGACTGAACTCTTAAGACTGAACGCATTAAGTCAGCATTACTTTGAATATGCAGAAAAAGCTTTAATTTTACAGTTATTAAGTGTTCACTTGGTGCAATTTCTTTTGTTGAAATATTTAATGCACTGCATCAGTTGGTCTTTCTAGTTCAACAAATGCACTTTTGCAAATACATCTAAAATGTTATAGAAGACTTTACTGTTAGAAAAAGCTGTTAGTATTACATTTTTTTTTTAATTAAACATATGTGTGGTGAATAGATGCCTTGTTAAAAAATTCTGGTCAAGGTTTGGACCAAATGTTAAAATTTGCAATGCACTTGAATTATTTTGCTCATCAATAAATGATGCAGTAAAAGCCTTTATTGTGAATTCCTTTATTTACTTTTATGACTTAGTTCAGGTGTTAACATATTTAGAGTTAAATCTCAAGAAATAATATAAGTAGGGGGTCTTCGGCCCAGTGGCATCTCAAAATTTTCAAATCTGGCCCAGAAGAAAAAGTAATTGAATAGGCCTGCTCTAGGGCCTAAGTTTATCCTTAATGTGTTTAGCGCATTGAGGCGACTGTTGTGATTTGGCGCTATATAAATAAAACTGAATTGAATTGAACCTTTGTTAATTCCTAACATCCATGGACATTTGGAAAAAAGTACAAGTTCATGGTACTAACTCGAGGGAAGCCTTAAATAATCTTAACTCTGTAGGGATAGATTACAAGTAATCCACCTTTTTCTTCCTCAGGAAATGTGGCAGGGTGCAGGCGCCTTCCCCTAGATGAGGACAAAGATTCTGTGGTCCTCGCTGTTTTAAGGATATTGTCAGATCATTGTTCTGTAAATCAATGGTTCATTAAAGTTAATCAAATCAAACTGGGCTATATGAACTAAAGTATGTTTGATGCTGCTGCAATGAATGCTTTCTTGTGACTACTAAGTCACAAAAGAAACAAAACAAAAGACAAAAAAAAAAAAAATTTAATCTTACTACAACTGTAAAACGTGACATTTCAAAATGTGTAATGGTTTTCAATCAGACCGTGCAATGCTCAACATTCCATCTCTGCTGCTATTAGCATTATTAAACAATCAGTTTTGTTGCTACTAGACCTGAGGATGTCAAATTGTATCACTGTATCATAAATAGAAATTTGCTTATATTTAAGGTAAATACTAATTGGATAGTGTAAAAAAACTTTGTAGTGTTATTGATATATATTTTATGCTGCATCTATTTATTCTGCTCTGTCCACTTTGCTAATATGAATTTCCCAACTATGGGACTAATAAAGGTCATCTTATTATTTTACACCAACCACAATAATACAAATTAAAAAATCTTAAGACCAAGGACCGCCACTGGATATAAGGCCCTGACAGTAACCCCAACTACAAGGGCTGGATGAATAAATCATTGCTGTATGTTACACAGGTTAACCAAGATTTTGTGTTCTCTTGTCAGTATAGCTTTATAGAGTTTGGATCACAGTACAAAAATGGGCTTAAGAACACATTTTATTGTTTAATCTAGACAAATTCTTGCAGTGATGTTTCTTAAAACAGACTCAGTGTGTCTACGTGTAATGTAAATGTGTACTTAAGACATGTTTTATCCACATGGCTTCCTTCAAATGTATCACAGCAAACTGACAATGAAACAACCTAAGTAACATTATTGTTACAGCAAAACAGAGTCCATAAATCGTTTTCCCCTATACAGAGAGAGACATAGGAGAAGCTGTTGGATGTGCTTCAGTTTGTGTCACTGTTTCCTTCCATTTTGGGGAGAATAGTTTCTTGAAGCTTTGGGTTTGTGAAGTGATCTGAAAAAGTCCATTGGCACTTGTTAGTGGGTGAAATTAAGATTTACGAATGTTTTATTATTCTAATTGTCAATTAATGTAAAAAAAAAAATTAATCAAATAAAATGGGGAAAAAAGGGAAACAAACAGAAATACTAATAAACCATGGCAATTCTGAAATACTTAATTATATCAATTTAATAACTGAAAGATGAACACTGCAGTTTGTGGAAAAATGTATTAACTGCATGCAAAAATAAATGAATAAATAAATGTGACCAACTGGCTATGCGTGTTTTGGTGTTGATGCACACTGTACACAACTCACCAGCAGCAAATTCATGGATGTCAGTCGGCCTTTTAAGAAGCACATCCCTGCGAGAAGAGGGTGGGAAATGAGAAAACCAGTGTTGTGTCTACACATAACAGACAACTTAGCAAGGAACCAATTTAAAATAGTCTCTTTAAGCACTTTAGTTTATTATAAAATAATTCAAATAATGTTTAATGCTCAATCAAAGACCCTGCCAGACTGTGTTGAAAAATATTTTGTACTTTAGCAAACTAAATACAATCTTTAGTTTATTGTACCTAAGGCCAGAAAAGGGTTCAAACAGAGATGCTTGTCTCTTCTTGGAGTTCAGTTGTGGATCAATGTTAGGCCAGACATGAAAATATGTAATTCATTATTTATTTTCAAAAAGAAAATTCAACAATATATTTTAGGCATTTGATTTTAGTTATGTGATTGAATAAACATGTTTTTGGGGGATGAAGGTCACAAAACTTTTGTGTGTCTGTATTTTCTTTTCCTATATAAAAGGTAACTTGTAAATGGATGTAAACTTTGAGTTAAGCACATAAGCTTTTGCTTCTGCCTGTTTTGGTCTCACTTACTGATTGTTAGATGTGTATTTATGATGGATGTGTGACCGAAACAAAAATAAACTGAACTGAACCTTGTTACTAGCAGCCTAGTGCAAAAATGTATCATTTAGTCTAATTTCTTTAGTCAAATCTATGAAAAAAGCCAAAACTAACAGAGTTTGAGAGGCATAAAATAATATTTTTGCACCAACAAGGTGATTCCATGTATGAGTGGATACGTTTCAATAAATCGAAACATGTAGTTTCCATTTTCCAAGCAAAATATAAAGAAATGAGCAGTGGTGCTTAACTTCTGCACAGTAAATGTCTTTTGCCTCATAACCTTTTAAAAGTTCACAATAGAAGATGATAATGTTAAAAAAGATGTTAAAGATAAGATAATACAGTTACTATTGGTTACATGGAAGCTTGAATAGCAGGAACTAAATGGCAGCACACCTTTGTATGTAACAAATGTCAGCATACATACAGTCACATCATGATTTTTAATGCATTACTTTGTATATAAGGAGTTTGGTTCCACTGATTATACAGAGGACGTTTATGCAATATACTGTACAGAGTAAAAATAAAAGGAAAGTTTGCATATTACTCTATAAATTTAAGCGTCTTCTAACAAAAATATGCGCATTTGTCACTCAGCAAACTAAACCAAAACATACAGGGAGAATTCATCTAGAAGCAGACAGTGTTAAGTTACATTTACAACAATAAAACGTCAAAAATATTTGCTAAGGCTTTAATTTTGAGATTTTAAAACGTGTAATTGTCGTAGCCTTTTGCAAATGTTCACATTTCTGTTTATCTTAATATATAATGCCTATTATACAAGACCAACTATTACTACTAGCAAATCATGTCAAAATACCACATCGCACCTTCGTTACAACATTTGTACAACTGACAAAGAGAATACGCTGCAGAGGAAGAAGGAGGAACAGATCCATTTCACAAAGGCTGCTCTTGTAGAATTTACTCGAGATTCAAATGAGAGCTCCATATTTTACATCAGAAGCGTGGAGGCTTTACCAGTATTTATCCCCCCCCCCCGAGTGAGACATATAAAGATAAGCAAACCTTAGAAAATCGCCTATGAGTAGCTCTACCTCAGGATGCGACCTCAAATACTTCTCGTTGTCGATTCTCGTCTTGATCTGAGTCAAAACAAAACGCATTTCAGGGCACCGCTTATAAATCAAACTGCATTTTAGCGCTGATAAATGCGCCCCGTGTTACCTTAAACTGGCGCAGTTTCTCCTGCTGCTCAGCGTTTAATACAGAGACGTCTAGTTTCGTCAGGCCGCCTTTCTCAGCCATCATTTCTCTTTAAAAGTATATTTCTTGATAAGTGCGCACCGTGTAATGCGCACTTATCTATCTACAACCAGCAACCGTTGGAAGTCACGAGAAGCACAGTCACCTGTTACTGATACAATGGTCCGGCAACAACGGTTGCTGTGGAAACGACGTACTGTACACAATTAACGGCGGTGCCCGCGAGGCGGCAGCAAAGGTTAAGAAGAAAAGCGCGTGCATATGCGTCCATGTGTGCGTGTACTTTCTTGTCATAAAACAAGAAAACAGACATATTTTAGAAATCTGTCAAAAAAAAAAAGTTTAAACATAAAAATAACCGAATTCACGTTTTTGTACCCAAATTTGAGTCGGCACACTGGACTTCTCTGAGAAGACAGAAATCAATCAAGCACAACTTTCAACCACTAAAATAAAACCTTTTTCTGTTCAGGAATGCAAGCTAATAACTGTGATTTTTTTCATCTTAATAAAAAAAAAAATACTAATAATAGGGTTAATATTTTTTCTGCTTTTTTTGTTTTTAAACCATATTTTACCATTAAAAATATCACTTTGATTAAATAGCTTGCATACTGGTGGATTAACCATTACAGAAACATAAAAAAAAAAAAAAATATATCTGTAAATATGTATATCGCTTGGCATGTTACTGGGGTCACAGGACCAAATATCTGTTGTGAATAGGGAAATACAGATTTACGGACAGGACAGGAGAAAAACTGGAAGTTAAAGTGATGATTATTAGTTACTAAATATTGCAGAAGGTGTGGGAATAAATAAGTTTCTGCTAATGCCTATGTCCCAAGTAACACTCACACTCAAGTGTGAGTACACAAATCCCATTTGATCAGGTTTTTTAAAAAATTCTCTTTTTTAAAATTTTTAGCAGGTGAACCATTTAAACTCCAGTATGTTACTGAAAAACTATACAAAATATGGTGTTTTAACTGTGTAATAACAACATTTTTTTTTCTCATTGATGAGATTTTCTAAAAGGGACCCACTCAAGAATGAGCTTCATTAAAGCGAGAACCACCCTGGGGACCACTCTTAACGGACAGGGAAATAGATTAAGTATTTACAAGACCTCAACCATTTCTTTTACAACCCTTGTAAACAATATGTACACCAGGGTATAGTCTGCCTCTCGCCCTATGACAGCTAGGATAGGCTCCAACCCAACCGCGACCCTGAATTGGATAAGCGAAAGAAACTGGATGCATGCTGTACAGAGAAGCTAAAAGGCAACTCTTTAGAGAACCAAGCAAAAAAAACAAAGATTTAAGAGAGATGAGATAAATATGAACAGATTATACAAGCTGTTTCTGACTTTGTTTCTTATAGATGTTCGCTGGAGAACATCATCCCATCTATAAAACTGGCTTGGAAGTGAAAAACAGTCCAACAACACAAAGTAGCCACGTCTTCTGGCTCATTTTCTCCTTACTGCACAGCTCTCACTCCCTCTGGACAAAGAAATAACTTGTGTTGTTGAAGTGCATGACTTCTGTCTTCTCCCTCAGAATCTCTTGTTCCTCATTTTCTTCGCTTTCTTTTTCATCAGTGGGTGGGTGTTCTTTGTTGCTCTTTGGAGGGACAAAGGGCAGAAAAGCCACCCCTTCTGGGGCTGTTGGGACAGCGGGCAAAGGTTGAGATGAGTCACCACAGTGGGTGGTGAAATAAAGACTGTGGAATTTAGATATTAATCTGTCCTTGTCCCTGAAATGACAAAAATGAAAGATGCATGACAAAAGAAGTAATGTCACAAATGAAGCCTTTTTGTAGTTTTGTTGTAAATGAGAGCGTATTCAAATAACAAAGTGCCGATCTCGCTACCTGAAAATGTGGTTGGCCAAAATGACACACAAGAGGATGAATAAACTAAAGATCCACAGGACGTGATGCACCCATTTGACGTTGCTAGAAGTCCCTGTACCTGTGGCAAAAAGAGGGGAAGACTGTGACAAATCCTAACTGAACAACAGCAGCTATGTAAGTATATGTTTGAGTGTAATGTCTGTGCTTCTGTGTAGGTGTGAGGAACCATGTCTCCTGAGGACTGTTTTTGTTGCAAGCTTGAGTTGTTATGATGACATGGTTTCCTGTTAAAACCCAGTGGGGCAGAGGGGATTTTCAGCACTAACAACATTTAAGAGTTCCCTCTCTTCTTTTTGGCTCTGTTCTACACACACACACACACACACGCGCACGCACACACGCACGCACGCACACACGCACGCACGCACGCACAAGTACCCAAAATATTTTACTGTCTGCTAGCCAACTCACCGCTATTGTTGTAATTATAATCCCCACCTGAGCCTTCGGGGCCAGTCTGTTTGGGATTTTAAGAAAAGAGACAGTTTGAGTTGCTGCAGGAAATTACAAAGTGAGTGAGATGATAAATGATTAATCTGATAAGTGACACATTTGATTCAGAACTCTTACCAATCTCTCTGCATAGTTATCCATCAGGTGTGTAACTGGGAGAAAGGAGAGAAACATGCATCGATATGGCAATTTTTAAAGGGTTTTGCCCATTTCCTAAAGAACTCACTATCAGACCGCTATGAGTATAACATACATAAAGTGGTCCCAAACTGGTCAGCAAACTTTTGAAATGTTTATATATCTGATTTTTATATAACTGATTTGTTTTGTTAATTTAGATGCCTGTGGGTCATCAAGATTGCTACCCAATACCAAATAGCAAGACTTGCTTCTAGAAGGACTCTGAATACAGAGTCCTTCTAGAAGATTTTGTTCTCTTTAAGGGTCATGTAGTGATCAAATTCCTTATCCATTAAAGGTCAATGTGGTTACAGTGGCCAGATGCTTGCAAAACAAAAAGACCTTAACCAAAAAATTGTCTCCTGCTTCCGAAACAAATTAGCACTCATAAACTTTCTTCAATTCAAAAAAATAAACAAAAATCAAGAGAGTTCAACATGATAGTGCCTCATCCAGCAGCATGTTTCTTCCTTTTTTCTTTTTCTGTTTTTGCTTATTTTTTTAAACAGGCAGGAGAGAACTGACCATTAAAGAGAACAGAGAACTTGGACGATGTTAAAAAAAGAGTTCCTCACCTCAAAGAGGGGAAGTTGTGATTATGGTACATGGTCAATATCTTAACCCCTAAGCCACTACGAAACTTTTTAAAAGAACAATTTAATACTTGGGTTTCACGTTCATCTCAGAAGCTGAGAACATTCCCAGGTCCGCTTAATTAGTTATGTGAAAACTTGCACTCCTGTAAGGTACATTCATATTTACCTATTATATTCCTTGCATGAAAAGGTACGCTCCAGTCACTCCACTGACTGTCGTGTTCTTTCTTAAATCTCAGCTGTATCAGGTACTCAACATCTGGAATTGCATCAGTGATGGTGTAGGAGCACTTGCCTTCAAACTGTTTTACCTACATGGACACAGACAGGCAAACGTCTCCATTTACTGATGCAGCAGTGATTTTAAACACTGAGCAAAATTCTGAGCTGAACTGAGCTCACCTCTTCATTATAAAAAGGGAAGTTCACAAGCCAGTATTTGATCTCATAGATGAAACTAAGATTGTGTTGCTCTGTCAAGTTTGTGGATAAACTCCAGGTCACCGTCATTTCCTGTTCTTTCTCCTCCACCACTGACACAATTGATGGAGGCGGAGGCTTTTCTGAGGAATCGGGAAGGAACACACAAAGGTCTTGAATGCAGAATAATATGAACTGGAATCTAGTTTAAGAGAAGCTGAATTTGTCTGTAATGTACACGATGTGTATGAAATACTAGTCAGATAGCTTTCATAATCTGAGATAGTGTTATTGTTTTGCAGTTAGGAGCATGAGACCTAATCCAAAGGTACAATAAGGAGTCTTCATTACAAATATAGTATCATATACCTCTTTCATATCTGTACAGCAATTTTGATGCATTACTTAAAGACTGGTAAGATTAACTGATTAAAAAAAATCTGTCTGCCTGCAGAAAAAAAAACAAAGACAACAAAGTGGTTTCTCTTTCATGTCTAAACTTGCAAACATGTGCAGCACTTAGATTTTAAAGGGAATTGACAGGATTTCATTTAGGAAAGAGCATCAGGACATAAAGGTGTATTCACAAACTTTTCCAAGGGTTCTCTCAACCACTTGATCAGCATATATCAAGACTGCTGCGTCAGTGTGCACACAAGAGATATTCAACGAGGAAGAAAAATTGGGGGAGGTATAAAAGTGAATGAGTGGATGTTTATGCATATTTGTTTTATTTGATTTGAAGCTTCTTTTTGATTGTGTGTGTGTGCATGTATATTTACTTGTCCAACTCCTAGCATAGACAGGTGTACTCCAGTCACTCCAGTGTCCATCAAATTCATCCTTAGTTCTGACCTGTATCAGGTACTTGTCACCAGGCACTATATCAGTGATGGTTTCGCTCCGCCGGTCTTCAATCGGTATCACCTGTATACATACATAAAGAAATAAAAAGGGAGTTTGTTGCTTCATGCCAGAGTAATAGACGGTGAATAAAAACATACAAACTAGGTAGTTTGACCACAAGTGTCTCAACACGCACCCATTCTTTACCAAGTGAGGGTTTAACAGGGTAGTATTTAACTGCATAGATTAATTTAAAGAATCTATCTTGCATCTTCCAGGATGTCGGTAAATTCCAGGAGACCTTCAGCCTCCTCTCCTGCCCCAACACCTGTCGGACTGCCACATTTGATGGTGGGTCTGGTTTTACTGAGGAGCAGGAACAAACACGGTGAGTGCAATTTCAAACCGCTTCACAGAAGGCCGATGCTCGGACACATTTAGTTTGACACGCGCACTTACAAATATCCAAAGGTCTAAAGATCATCAGGTCGCTGGTGACATTGGCAGTGATGCTTGTAACACACATGTAGGCCATGTAAAAGGTGGACAGTTCATCGTAATTGTGGTCCAGAGCACACCAACAGCGAGATTGTTGAATTGAGTATGAGCATGGGATCTCTTTGAATTTCTCCTTTGGACTGAGAGAGGGAAAGGAGAAGAAACACTTACTCACACAAAGATAGGTAAGATATAAAAGAACAGAAAAGGTGACCTAGCATTTCTACTATATTAGGCTAATTTTCAGCTTCCATAACTTAAGAAAAAATTTTGCTCTCTACTGGAGTTTACTGGCCTCTTTTAGTCGAGCCAAGTGAGCCAAGAAAACTGTCTTAATCAGAGCATTTATAGCAGTCTGAAGCCTGAGCTTTTGCCTCACAGGGATACTTTTACATACACTGACTTTATTTTTTGAAACTTTAGACATGTTGAATATGAACAGTATATACAGGATAGGATAGCTGAGTGAGCTTCTTTCAAGATTAATGACTCAATTTTAAATGTAACAGCAAAAACTTTGCAGTAATATTCATATTTTGACTGCACAAGATTACGTAAGTTTTACATTACTATACAAATACTGACCAAGAACACAGCATAAACATTTTTCATCTATGGTTGCATACAACAGTTATCCTCTGTGTATGTAAATGCATCTCACAAAGTTACAAGGTCAAAATTTTACTTGGTCATCATCTTAAAACACAATACAAAATTACTCATAGAGGAGTTTCAGTATGATGCCCTTACCTTTTATTCAGTAAGAGGTAACAAGTAGGCTTTTCAATGAAGGCTTTCTGAGGTGTCCCTTCACAGCGGATTTTACTGCTGGGCGACTTTTTGTAACAATACAATTTGGGGCTCTCAGGAGACTCTAAAAGATAAAGCAGACCTGTAAACTGTGCACCCATCCATTTAAAAAAAAAAAACACTTGAGGAAACCACTTTAAAACCACCATCAACTTGCCAGTAGTGGTAAGATGTATTGCACACACTGGGCAGTCCTTCACCGAAAAACAGGCGACATTTTACAGTCACAGCTACAACCAATGTAAGAAAACCTGAGAGAACTTATAACTTCCCTCCTCCATCACAAACTCCTTGCTATTGCAACTCACCTGCAACGATTACCTTTACACCAAACTTTTCTTTGCCTCTGTGATGACAAGCATATCTCCCAGAGTCTGTCGGTCTCACTGAGGCCAGAGATAGTGCAGACCCACTTCTCCCAAATGTAATTGCTCCCCAGTCTCTGTTTCCTTTCCCTACTGTCATCTTGTTCCACGTCCACTCAGGCCTCAGTTTGATCCCCCTTGTTACCCGGCTCGCTCCTTCCCCCTCCTCATCCTCCTCATAGTCATCCTGAACATCCATTTCTTCAGTGGTCCATTTAAATTCATCCTTTAGTGACCTGGTGGTCCTGGTTGGCCCAACAGTATGGGGAGAAGCTGTGTATCCTGCATCTGTATATATGAGGCTTTTGTTTTCTCCTGGCTCAATAACAGCATTCTTTGTAGAACTGTTATCATTTTTAACTGAAACTGCACTGTTGTGTATGTCATTCTGAGGGGCTGGCGTCGCATTTGAAGAACTTTCCCTTTTGTTGATGCCTGCGCTGCTTCCAGTCAGACTGAACTTTACGCCATCCACCTTCACATGACCGCCACAGGTCAGAACCAGCTTACTGCCCGGCGATAAAACCAGGACACCAGGGGGAGGGTCTGCAGGAAAACAAACACACAGAATGTGTGGAAATAATACAAACTAGTGTGTGTGTCTGTGTGTGTGTGTGTGTTGTATATTTATATGATGTTTTGTACAAAATTATAGGTTCTCATTATTTTCAGTATTGGTTGCAATTGACTAGACACAGCACAGATAGAGTGCAACATTGCATAACCTCCACGCTTTTTGAACTTCCTCTTTTTATGCTCCTCTCATCTTCATCATTTATTTTCGGTCTCATATCATATGCTCTTTGTATCATCTCTCGCTTATTTACATTTCTGACATTCCTCCTAATCTTTCAGATTTTCTAATTCTGCTCTGACTTCACATAGTCAGTTATAACCAGGGACCTGCGTTAGATGTTTTGGTTTAGCACCTCTTGCCTTAACTTGACTGGATTGACGTCATAAGTTCATCGCCCTTAAGCTTTAGAAAAACAAATTTTTTACACTTGCCTAGATAACTTGGTTTGTCCTACAAAAAGACTACACTTTGCTAGTACTGTGTTGGACCCCTTTTTGCCTTCAGACCTGCTTTAATTCTTGATGGCACAGATTCAACAAGGTGCTGGAAACATTCCTCAGAGATTTTGGTCCATATTGATATGATAGCATCACAAAGGTTGCTGCAGATTTGTTGACTGCACATGAAGGTTATTATAGTAATTAAAATTAAACTAAAAAATAAAATAAAATAAAATAAAATAAAATAAAACTAGACTTACAAAAAAAAACTAGCTGAAATTATTTTGCGAACTTGGAAAACTAATATTCATAGAAATATCCTTAGTTTTAGCATTTGATATTTTGGTAAAATTTGTTATCACAATTTGCCTGATAAAGTTTTGACTTTCAAAAAGCTCTGCTTTTTTATTTTATTGCAGTGTCTGTAATGGTTTTCCTAAATCTTACCAAAAATACTTACAAAGACTAAAACTAACACTGAAACTAATAAAAAGTAAACTCAAACAAAACATTTTCAAGCAATAAAAAAGTTTAACTAAAGCAAGCAAACTCACTCTGGGAACTAAAGAAATAAAAACTAATTAGAAAACACAAAACTGTCTGCGATAACTTTACTGCACATGCATGATGCAAATCTCACGTTCAACCACATCCCAGATTGAGATCTGGTGACTGCGGAGGACGTTTGAATAAAGTCAACCAGTTCAAGAAACCAGTTTGAGATGATGTTCTTTGTAACATGGTGCGTTATCCTGCTGGAAGCAGACATCAGAATATCGGTACACTGGGTAGGCTGTGGGGGTTTGAAGGATGCGCAGTTGGTACTAAGGGGCCCAAAATGTGCAAAGAAAGTGTCTCCCAAACCATTACACCAGCACCTGAGCCGCTGATACAAGTCGTTGTTTACTCCACATTCTGACTTTACCATCAATATCGGAGGGAAAATCAATGCTCTAACAGCTCTGCTTATTTTATACTGAAACATTTGGAGATAATAGTAGATAGTCGTATTTTTGCGCGTAGGTGAAACGCGCAAAAAATACGACTGTTTTGTTTGTGTGTGTGTTTATAAACAAACAAACAAACACACACGCGGACCAGGAGTTACAACGTTTACTGTGTGACGTCCAATTAACTCCAAAACTAAACTCCAAATTAAAATCGGGCGTTTAGGCGTAAAGAACAAACCAACAAAAACCCTCCTAAAATATGACAACTTTTATCAACAAATCAACTATCGTTTCATTCATATTAATAACCAAGAAAACAGTTTTCGATGGCATGAAATCAGAGCGCGTACCTTTTCTGGGACAGGTTCCTTCAAAAGTGCCGCGGACCGGAGAGAAGATGAGCAACAGGAGAAAAATCCCCATTTTTGCCCAAGAGCCTCGTTTCAGCGGCGAGTCCTCACTCCGTCGCCGACAGCAAATGGAGACTGACTACCGTCAAACTTGTTACACCGGAAAAACCGACGAGCACTAAGAAAACCGCTTCTGCAAACAGTCCCACTGCAGACGGAAAAGTTAAAGCCGATTCTGGTTGCTGCAGTCTGCTGACCGTGAGACCCGTTATTGTGAAATCCCAGCGCTCTTCCCCTTGTTCAGCGCCGTTACACAGAGGAAATCCTCCTCAGCGTCAAAATAAGCCCCCAGCGAAAGCTGAATACAGCTCTGCTATTATAATATTAATTTATTAAAACTTCTAAACTTGGCAAGTTCTTTAAAACTTTTTCACATATCAGGTTTTGTTGCTGCACTGTTTTTAGCCTTTAGTGTGCCATACAGCATGGCACACTAAAGGCTAAAACAAATGTGGCAGACTAAAGCTCCCAGCTGTTTCTTAACTACTTAAGTTCATGTTGATATGGAGTACAGTCATTTCCACCATAAGCCTCGTTTGATACATGAAAAAAAAAAAATTGCCACACACATTTCTTTCATGTGAAAGTGAAATTACATTTTTATTCAATATCATTCACACACTGTAGTCCACAGAGACCTGCCCTCGGCTTAAACGTTTCACAGGGGACTAATACTGTACAGTACATTCATTTAGGCTTTGTAGATCATGTTGACTGTGTTTCAACTGCCTGTTGCTGACTGTAGTACTGGGAGATGCCCGAGAGCAGGTCAGTGTTCCTTTGGCTACCCTATTTAATGATTATCCAAGCCTGAATTAGGTCAACACTTGGAGGGGGAAAACATAAGAAAAGGGGACTGATATTTTGGCTTTGTTAAGGCATGATTGTCCACAAACAACTTCATTTAATTCATGAACAAATATGAATGTAAAGCACTTTACTGGAGTATATGTATGCAGTATGAATGAGCAGTACCATTCACACGCAAAATGACAACAATCACGAACAGGAATTGAACAAAGCACTTTTAAATGTTCATCGTCCTGCCTTTTCCTCAGTGCAGGACCAACCTAAAGCAAGACCGCGGGAGTCTGTCTTTCCAGTCTGTTCTTATGTCCGCATTACATCAGAAGCACATCAACATGATCTGGCCTTTGTTAGACCAAAAAAAAAAAAAAAAAAAAAAAAAGAGGTCATAAACACATCAATATGATGCAAAAAAAGAAAACATGGGAAGGGTTACAGCATAGCAAGTAACAAAAAAAAAAAAATTAGTGGGAGAATGATGTAAATGAAAATACTATTCTCATTGAGAACCTTAGCAGATGATACAGCGCGCACATCACTGGTTAAAACTTTAATGATTCTGCTCGTTGATTCGTCTCATTATTGAGAGATGCTGTCTGGCTTGATTGTGAGTGAGGCTTGTGAAATAAGCAGAAACAGTCTTTTAAAAGCTACTTGGACATTTGCTTCTGTGCCTGCCGCTGTCCTTCTGTTATATACTATGTAAATCTCAAGCAATCTTTAACACAGCCACCATACATTGTGGGTTCAAATATCTCACCATTAAATCCTAATTTATGGCTGAGAAAGTCTGTCATTCGATTATGACACTTCCTCCAGAGATCCACATATAACTGAGGCGTTTTGAGCCAAGAACAGAGTGGGTAATGTTTTTATAACAGTCTCTGTGTTCTCTCCAGAAAAACACATAGTATGTCCAGTTTGTGTGCCTGGTAGTCAGTAGTAAATATAGTATTCATCCATCTGATGTACACATTTCACTTAATCTGGCTGGTTTCCTTGGCATTAGAGGGTGGGCCTGGGCTGCTGGATGAACTGGCACGAGTTGCAATACCCTTCCAACCAAACAGAGCTTCCTGTTGGACAAAGAAGGAAAGGGTGAATTTGAGATTGTTGTTAGAAGAGTTCAATCATGCAGATATAAAACTGTATTGTTTTGTATGTTATATAACTGTTTTGTTACTGATGCATAAATAAACTGCAAATGACCTGCACAGTCCCCAGAGAGAGCGTCCAGCCTCCAGGGGAGTCTCCCCCCTGGGATTTCGCTGCAGCGGAAGTTAAAATGCCAGAACTGGTGGCCTGAGCTGAACCTTGAGGTGCAACTGCTTCTGAAGCTGGTGCTAAAGCTGGTAAGGTTTGTGTGACTGAAGCGGGAACAGTCTGTGTATTTTGAGCTGGTGTTGTGACCGCTTCCTCTTCGATCGGCGTATCTTGTGAGCCGCCGAGAACAGATGAAGAGTTTGAAAGTGGGGGAACCGACCCAGAGACATAACTGGGTGCTGGGCTGCACTCCCCTGAGGTGCTGGGGGGGGTGTGAGTATGTTTCTTCCTGCGAAGTGTGTCAATCCAGCTGGAGCTATGTCTGGAGGCAAAGGATGCCAGGGCCAGAGACGAGAGCCTCATGTTTTTCCCTGATGTGATTAGCTCTCCAAAGCCTTCCTGATGGGCGAAGGCATAGCCGGATCTCCTTGAACCACCTCGGGTGCCCAGACGTCCCTCTGACACACTGCCCATGCCACGCCAAGCACCTCCAGCGTTACGACCCACTGGCTTTCGTCTCTTCTGCCGCACCAGCTGAGTGTAACGCACCTGAAGAAGGATGAGCCAATAAATGGGACATCATTTCAGCGTTAGTGACATTGCTAGTTCACCACAGACACACGAATAAGATCATCTAAAACAAAAAAAATGTAAGATTTATGTCATTTAATAAAAAAAGAAAAAACTGAGACATTCAGTTTTTAAACTTCTAAGCAATCACATTATTTCATTTTTTAATGCTTGACTGCTTCCGTGCCACTCAGTGTACTCTGCCTTTTGCTTCCTACGCTATTTTCAGCCCTTGTAGGCGCTACATACACACTACATACACTGTGCACTCCAGCAGTTGAATCAAACTCATTCTGCCACTTCTAACCTGATGTTGTAGGTCATCAAAACCTAAAACACTCTGCACTTGACTCAACTCAAAATTAGCGTGAAAATTGGTAATAGTGACTGTTGAGAAACTAAATGCAAATTAAAGCAGGAACTTCACACCATCTTAACATCAGCTTTGCTTGGATGTACAGCTAAGATCAAGACAGAGTGAGTGGCAAAGCCACACACCACCTTATCTCATATGAGTTTCCCAAAGCAACTCATGACATTTGGGGACATTGATCAGGTCAATATTTGAAGGGCATTAAAGTGTACGATGACGGTAAGCAAGAAGTCCTGACTCACACCAACACACAAAGATAAAATGTTTTTACACATGCAGTTAATCATTGCGGAGAGTTCAAACTGATGCAGTAGGAAGACGGGAAAAGGCATGTTGCAATGAAGAAGATGTACACATCGGTGTTAGAAATGCTGTGTTTTCGTCTTTTTTCTCACCGTGTCTGAGAGCTGAGGTTTGAGGTCCAGCTTGAGGAAGCGGAATGCCAAAACTGGAACTATGCATATTGCTGTTGCCAGTGCAATCGTTAACCACACGACTGGCTGCAATAATGTGCTCTGGGCGCTACCTGTGCTTACAAACATGAAACATGAAAACAGAAAATAGATGTTTTGGACATGTATTGTATTTTGCTGTATACATACAATTATTAAACATCTCAAATAATGCACTTGGTGCCATCAATTGATATGAAAAATACATAATACAATTGATTTACTTAAATTCATTTTAAGCTGTTTTTTTAAGTTTTCTAATTTGAAGTTACTACTTAAACTTTTTTGGGTTAAATTTTTAGGCTCTTATATATATATTATATTGTTATGAGAATATGAATTTCATTGAATGATGTTGATATTGGTAGCAAATTTACAGTATTTGGTCGGCTGTATACATGTGGCTGAGAGAAAGAAAGAGCAGGGACGAACCTACAAAGTGGAACTGATTAGGAAAGATCCTGAAGAGGGTCTGACTGTGCAGAGCAAACATGATGATCAAATAGGAGCCCAGAGAGCCCCACACAAACACATGGTTGAACACTGTCCAGAAGCCGGTATCCAGAGCGATCTACAAATTCATATATGCAAAACAAACAAACAAATAAACCAACAGAGAATCACAGTTAATACACCACTCTGGAATAACCATTCAGTCTACAGTACTATGCAAAAGTCTTGAGTTACTTGCATTTTTTACTTTGCAAGGAAAATGGGAAATAGATGCAGCGACTTATTGAAACTTGATCAAACATAGAACAAACATAACTGTGAATGCAGTATATAAGTCAAGGGTAGTATAGAGAAAACATCAAAACCGTGCATTAAACAGTCATCATATCCAAAACACTGACACAGAGAGAGAGGTAGCGAGGTTAAAAAAAAAAAAAAATGTGGCTCCACTCTCACCTCACCTGACCAAATCATTGACTGAACTCATGGACCTGCAACTAAAATTGCAGTAACTTAACCCACCCCCACTTTAAACCATAGAAATGTATTTTAAATGATCAACTTCTTATAATATCATACAAATGACCTGAAAATCCCAATAAATAGGCCTTTTAATCCCTCTTAAATCAATCAGCTATCTAAAGAAATCTGCTTGCTCTTGATCCTGTCTAGAATGGGTATTTGGCTTCAGATTCAGTCCATCAATTTTCTTCTGATTCCTGAAGAAGTCATAGCTTTGTTATTGGTAGACAAAGCTCGTTGGTCTTGGTCTTGACCTTTTTCTGTCTTTTAAAGAAGAAATCCTGGAGAACTATTGCTGAAGAGAAATGAGGGGTGGCACAAGACTTTTGCACAGTACTGTATAAGGCAGTCACCAGCTGTGAGAAAGGCTTAAATCACTCTACAGTGGCTCACCTGTACACTGACCACAATAACCAGCGCTGTTGCTGTGGTGATTGCAAAGGTCTGGTAGTCAGCGAGGGGCACGCCGGTGCTCTGAGTGGCACTGGACAGGACGGCATAGGGGACAAAAAACAGCACCACTGACGTGTAAATGCCCTGGGCAATGCAGATGAAGAACTCTCTCTTGTTGAAGAGGAGGTTGAGCTGCCCAGGCTCATACAACTTTGGATACTCCAGACTTCTGTGATCAGGAACATCCTACATAAAATAGAGGAAGTGAGAGGCTACATTTGCTAAAATAACATTCTATAGAAACTACATACAGAACTAGTGGCTTAGTGTTTTGAGCAAAATGCCAACATCAGCACGCTAAAATAGTCCCATTATTCATGCTAATGGCAAGAACTGTGGTGAGTTTGAAGGAAGTGGGTTTGAACTTGTTGATTGGCTGGGGTCTTTTTTGCGCCTGCACTGGTTTTCTCCCACAGTATGAAACACGAGGCTGCCCAATGTTTTTGTCATGATGGACTTTGGCTAAAAACATAACTTTTTTTTATTAAATCATTTACTAACAGGGACTTGGAAGAGAGAGAGACCTAATGTTTAATAATCCACATTTAACTGTTTTACTCTTTGGTGAAGTTGAGGATACTATATTATTTTTTCTTTTTGAATTTTTAATGCTTAAATAATTTTTTACTGATTTTTGTTTGTTTTTTTGGTGGTCTAGGAGCAGGCACAGTCTGGATGGGGATGGAGTTTTGGGGGGATGGCAGGAGGAGAGAAGCTGCAGAGAGCCTGTTCCTGCTGGAGGTTTCTTCCTGTTAAATGGGAGTTTTCCTTCCCACTGTCACCAAGTGCTTGCTCATAGGAGGTCGTTTTTACAGTTGGGTCTTCTCTGTAATTATTGTAGGGTCTTTACCTTACAATATAATGCACCTTGAGGTGACTGTTCGTTGTGATTTGGTGCTATATAAATAAAATTTAATTTATTTTAGGCAATTCACTGTTTTCATGTCTGACACAGAATTCAACTCTTTAATTTATGCAGCTTCATGCAATTTCATAAAAAAAAAAAAAAAAAGAAAGAATACATATAAATACTCATATGAGAGGAATAAATGAAAAAGACCTGGTCAAATATCCCCATGGCCAGCACAGGGAGGGAGGTGTAGACAATGTTGAAGAGTGTGATGAAGTACTGATCATATACCGTCTGCAAGAGAGAAAAGATTACACAGTTACAGTCATGACTGTGATTCTCTAACTCTTGATTCTTTACCTTACGGTTTCATCATAACCTCTACTCTCTGACCTGGGCAGAAAATCCACAGAAGAAGCCAAACCAGAAGTGCACCATGGTGAAGGCAAAGTTTTTGTAGAAGAAGTAGCAGAGGAAACGGCACATCCTCAGGTAGGACCAGCGGCCGTGGACCAGCAGGAGACGCTGCAGAAAGCGGAACTGGGAAAAGGAGTAGTCACTGGATAGCACAGCCTGGATGCCCTCCTGACCTGAGATACCAACTCCAATATGAGCACCTGGAAGAGTGCAGATGAGAGGACAGACAAAGAGAAAGAGTTTTTCAGTTTTCTACATATACAGTACTGTGAAAAAGTATGCATCCCTTTCCTGGTTTCGTTTAACTTTGAAATGAGATCATCATTTAAAACCTGCATTTTGTATTTACTCAGATTATTTTAATATAAAAATTTGTTTGAGTGTGACAAATATGCAAAAAAAAAAAAGAAAATTGAAAAAGAAAAAAGAAACCAAGAACAGGCCAAATATATTTTTTGCAGCACTGTAGATGCTCAAAATAATCGTGGCAGAAATGATTATTTTTATGTGCATAATGTCAGTGAGAGGGGAAAACCAAATTAGTCATCCAAAGCACTTGGCTCTAATGCCGCACTCGCCTACTGTTCAAACCTGCTGTTTATGAAGGGCAGCAAAGAAAGACTGAAATAACAACTGGATGAACTAAGTTGCATAAAGGCCCAGCACATGACAGAAAAGGATTATCTTCAATTGTGAATCATGTAAAACTATTATCAGTCCAAGTAGTAAAAAAAGTAAAAAGTAAAAAAAAGTGGAGCAGGAAGTGAACATAGTAGGTTACCTTTAGGCAATGCTGTATGTCTTTTACACAATTTTATAAGTGAGTACAGTGGCAAAACCCAAGACGAGCAAATAAACTGTTCTCATGTTCTAATAGAGAACCCATCCTCTGGGTTATTAAGCTGTAGTTAATGTCACATTGAATAGCTCATTTTTGCATGCTCATTAGCTTCCAGTCAAGAAGACTGATACCACATGAAGGCTATCTGGAGGAGGAAAGCAGTAGCCAGAAAATGTTTTCACAACTTGGTAACCTGAGGTTCCTACAAACTGCTGGTCAGTGAAAGCAATATAACCATTAATATAGCCATAATTCTCTTTTTGGCCTCATTATGTCTTCCCTTTTCAAAAGCTGGGCACAAAAGCAAACCTAAAGGAAAAACATACGATGGCTTCAAGATTTTGAGATCAGAAATCACAGGAAATGAGCCAATCCTTCCACCTTTGCTGCACTGATTGCATTTCTGGTTTGTGCTTGCATGCAGACGTGCAGATATTATGTACAGCCACAGATAAACACGCCGGGTTTTACAACACACAGATTACAAGACGTGCAACAGAGCACTGAGGGATAAATGGTTTTCTCTTTTAGTTTCTCTTTAAGCCTAAAAATGCGCTGATTGAGAGCATCGTTCATTCAAACGTTCAAACAAAAGCCTCCGTTCTATTAAAGACGCATCTTTTCTTCTTTTTAAAGCTCATCACAACATGTTTGGTATCCTGAGATTTTAACACTAAAAATAAAAATGAACTTCTGTGGATTTTTTTTTTTAATGTTTCTCAACATCACGTCCATCTATAAGAAGAGGCCAAACTGGGCAGTAAGGCTTAAAAGAACATGCACCACAGTTTCTGGAAACCAGCCCCTTACCTTAGGAGGACCTACTGCAACACAGATTTCCACACAGAGTACGTCATTACTAGTAACACTGTGCAGATAAACAACTTCTACCACCATACTTCTGCTTAGAATTTCCATTGCTTAAAAGTAGACAAGCCACCCAAATGGCTAAATCCAACTTCTCTCTTCACTCCTAAAAAAAAAAAAAAAAAAATTCAGTTGCACTTCTTGCCCAACTCACTTTTGATCATGCTAATGTCATTAGCGCCATCGCCAACAGCCAGCGTGACGGCCTTCTTGTGCTTCTTGATGAGCTCCACCACTTGGGCTTTTTGCAGGGGTGTGACTCTGCAGCAGATGACCGCTTTGCACGCGCATGCTGTCGACACAAACTCTGCCTCCATGTCCGCTTCAAGAGCGTGGGCCTACCATAAGGCAGGAGAGAGAGATTTTAGAAGCTCAGTGCTAAAAGGAGTCAAAGCTGCAGAAAAGTACTAAATGAGGAAGAATGTTTTCTTGCAACTAAGCTTAAATTTCCATGATGTAGTATATGTGGGATATATGCATATAGGATGCAGGAGTGTTATTCATACCAGACTGTGACCATTGATTACGAGGGCAAACTCTCCTGAGATGTTGTCCATTACGTTAGAGAGAGGCAGAGGAAGAGGAGGAGGAGAACCATGTAGCTGCTTCCCCGCTCCCCCTCTTCCTCCTCCTGCCGCATCACCTCCTTGTTTTCCTTCTTTGAATCCATTAGTCATAAAACATGCCTCCCCCCATCCCTCCATTCCTTCCGCTTTAACTCCATCTCTGGTTCGTGAAAGCTCAATCATCCTTTCCCTCGCCCTCCTGAAAAGGAAAACAGACAAAATCCACATCACCAGGGCCTGTCTGTACAAACTGAAGCACAACATCAGTATGTACAGCAATAAAATAGAAATTTGAGAGTGGGATAAAGAATACAGACTCAAAAGAGCAAGCAAATCAAAGAAGAGGTAAAAGGGAGATAGCTGGAAAAGAAACATGGATGTCAAGCAGGATAGTGACTGTATTAGGTTTTATCCTGAGCCTGATATTGCTGACAATGGCTCTTAATAACTCGAATAATTGCAGCACTCACCAAGTGAATTTGTACATCACACAAAGAAAATCAAAATACCCATTCAGAGTTCATCTGTTTTTTAAAGATTATATTACATTTCAGCTATTGACTGGTGAAAAGCAAAATTTGGCAGTTTTGTTGTGGCCTTCTTTTTTTTGTTTATTGCACTCATTGATTTCAGTGAAACTCTCAAACAAGACAGGACTGTTGTTTTACGCAAGATTGGCTCACTGTCTTAAAAAAAAAAAACCCCAAAACACTCAAACACTGACTTTATAAGTCAACATTTTAAAGAGGAGGAATTTGGGGGGCTGCTCATATTTAACCCTGTGGGTTCTCAGCCATAATCAGTGATGACCTGAACTCTAACCCTTTGCTATCAGTACATATAATTTTTAATTGGTCCCTGAAGTCTGGGCAACCAAGGGTTAAATAAATATATGATACACATGAAAAACCTTTTGCTTTTCTCCAAAAGATAAGATTAGGGTTAGAGTCACCAATGAGCCCTCACAGGGTGAGCTGGCTGATTTGACTAGAAATGAGTCAAGAAACACTTTAAGCTCTGGACACTGTTGAATGATTCTTACAGAGTAGGTGGAACACTGTGCTGCCACACCTACCTACTTCAATCATGCATAAACCTCTTAGTTTCTGTCTGCCCATCATCTGTATTTTGGATTTAAAGTCACAGTGCTGAATCTACAGTGTAGACTGGAAAAAAACAATCGTCGATGTACACAACCAGACTGACCTGAGTTCTTGCCGTACACTCTGGACCGTGTGTCCACTGATGATGAACACCTCAGTCATGTCATCTGTCAGCATCTTGCAGGAGTAGCCTATGTTGACGGCTGTTTCTGTGTGAAAGAAAGGGAGTGGATTTAACAAAGATCTCGATTAAAAGCCAACAGATCATTTACTGCTCATCACCTCAGCTTCCTGCTGATGCAGGCACTCCTCCAGCCTTAAAATACAACAGTTAAATTGTTGTTGCTGGCATGTCAATCAACATGGCCCTTTAGTTTTAAATCATTGCAATCATGCTCAAAAACTAAGGTCCTGTGGTGATGACTGACTCCTGGTCTGTGTCAATTGTCACCAAAGAACTGGTTTTGTCTTGGAAGTGAAATGTATTACTGACTGACTGAAGGATCTCTTAGGATATATGGGACCCTTGCATTTTTGGGATAGGAAATTAATTTTTCCAGTGCTAGCCCAGTACATATTATCAGAGTGCAATAACAACTGTGGTGCAGCAGCGTATTTACATGAATGATATTAGGGATTATTTTTTACTCAGTGAATAAAGGACAAATGTTTAAAGGTAAACTCCAGTAAATTAATTAATTAACAGTGGATCAACCAAACAATAAACAATTAAATAATACATTAGACAAAGAGCAACTGATCAGAAAGTAGTAGACTAACTTCTCTCTTTCAGTGCACCTTATCTCGAGGTCCGGCCACCGAATGTACAATTAGAACATCACCCATGTCACCATGTTCTGTCATTAATCTGGACAAGATTTCTTTGTATTGATTAAATTAGAACATCAGTAAGAAGATGTGCTCATGACTGAGAGGAATCTGAGTCATGAAAAACCAGCCAGAACAAGACTGAATGATGAACGTCGACTCATAGCGCCCAGAGATTGTTTATGCTTAGATAACGAGTAGTATAAAAATGTTTTGGTTAGACAGGAACACGGGCTCAGAGAGAGAGAGTGCACACTCTTGCTCTGAGTCCCCACATGGCCATGTGTGTGTTTTTTCTGATCCTTTAATATATTAAATGTTTTACTTTTTTAATTAAAGTGTTTCAGGTGTCTTCCTTCACAAAAAACCTGTTTACCTGAAAGATGGTGACCCCGACGTGATAAAGAACTGATTACAGGTAAAGACAGGTGATTTGAGAGATACTGGAAACGTAAAACTGCCCTATAGCATTAAGCTATTGATCAAATTTATTTATTTATTAAAACCAAGAAGTGTGTGTGGCTGGAAAATTTTCTATTGAATAGAGATAACTCCTAATATCCACAGCATGAAGAATGGTGTGTGTCTGTGTGTGTGTATCTGAGTCAGTGTGTGTGTGCGCCTTGCAGAAAAAAGAAAACAACTGGAGTGTGTGTGCGTGCGTGTGTGTGTGTCTCTCGGAGCATTGGGGTGTGTGTGTCACTTACAGCATTGCTGTGTGTGTGCGTGTGAATCTAAGTTTCTGCGTGTGTCAGAGAGATACAGCTTGTGTGCGTGTGAGTGAGAAAAAAAATGAGTTATGAGTGCTATAAGTTGGTTTTTTTTGGTTTTTTTTACCTTTCTGTTTTTATTTGTTTTTGGTATGGATGGTAGAGTTAGGGAGTGGGGGTCAAGAGCTCTCAGGGATAAGGTTTATCCCTGATACAAAGTGAGTATTGCCTACCATTGAAGGATTAAAAAAAAAAAAAAAGACGGGGAGACAGGACAGTCAGGAGTTCATTGTTTTTAGAGAATATCATATTCTTATTTTATTTTATTTTATTAATAAAAGAAAAATGCAGAAAAATTCAGTTTTATTTTTATTCCTTTTTCTCTCTTGATTTTTGGGTTGTCTGGGACTTTGCTTAGTTCTTCTGTTCCCCTGGGGAGCAAAATATTTTATTTCACCCCCATTTCTTTTCTTTTTATTTTATTTATTTATTTTTGCACATTCTTAAAAGAGTGGTTTGATAAATAATCCTAAATATCTTGGGAAAAATTTGGGGAGGGGATAAACCCCTTAGAAACACTGAGAAGCAGATATTTTTATTTTATTTATTTATTTAATTATTTCTTCTTGATTGTTTTATTTGACTTCAATTTTACTCTTTAAATTTTATTTCTTTTATTTTAAAGGGGAGCACACTCGTGGGTCCCTGACTCTATCTGATTAGAGACAATTAGTGGAGAAAAGCTAAACTTCATTGATTTTCCTAAAATAAAAGCCAATACAACAGACAAATGCCTTGATCATCACAAATTATGTTAAATTGTTAAATTTCAAGAAAAGTTTACATGAGGAACACAGTTTTAGTGAAACCTTAAAAAGAGAAGTTAAACAAATCAGTCTGTGTGAATATTTTGTGACACACTTGAATCAAAGCAAAACAAAGTGCCAAACCTTGAGCTGCCGCTCTGTTACAAAGCAAAACATGTAGGATAAAATAAAATCATCTGATTTACTCTTTTGTGCATTTACATTTATTTATTTGGTAGATTTGTTTAAAGCTAAGATTATAAGAGAAAAGCAGAGAACACTTGAATTTTGAATGTCTGAACAATTGGTCGCCTGGGAAAAGACATAAAAAAGGGGGGTCTGAACCTGTAACGTCAGGATCAATTATTCAGCAAATAAATACTAATTGTATGAAAGTGTGAAAATGAATATTTGTTTCATGTGATGTGCTCTAAACAGATATATTCTGAGGTTACGTTTTATGATCTTGTTTCTCGTGCTTTAATCCACTTGTTTGGCATTTTTGTTTGTTTGGTCTTACTTTATAGAAAAGGAGGTGATTTTAGGAAATAGGAGTGCCAATAATAATTATGTCTTAGAATGCTTTTCGTATGCTTCTCCATTCCTTACTGAAAGAGAGCTGCTCTCTCCCTCTGTCTCTGTCTCTAACAAATGTGTGTGTGTGTGTGACCTTGTCAAAGTGTAAACACTGATTACAGAAGTCAGTGGTTCACAAAAATATCATGAGAGCAACTCTGGCTTGTAGTGACTTTAAAATATATTATAATCATGCCATTTTTTTTTTGTTTTTATGTTGTTTTTAGTTTTAATCAATAGGTTAATAACCATAGGGGTGTTAAATTTTCACACCTGAATGGTGTGAAAAAAGGAGGGAGTTGTTAGGGATTATTTTTTACTCAGTGAATAAAGGACAAATGTTTAAAGGTAAACTCCAGTAAATTAATTAATTAACAGTGGATCAACCAAACAATAAACAATTAAATAATACATTAGACAAAGAGCAACTGATCAGAAAGTAGTAGACTAACTTCTCTCTTTCAGTGCACCTTATCTCGAGGTCCGGCCACCGAATGTACAATTAGAACATCACCCATGTCACCATGTTCTGTCATTAATCTGGACAAGATTTCTTTGTGTTGATTAAATTAGAACATCAGGAAGAAGATGTGCTCATGACTGAGAGGAATCTGAGTCATGAAAAAACAGCCAGAACAAGACTGAATGACGAAGATCGACTCATAGCGCCCAGAGATTGTTTATGCTTAGATAACGAGTAGTATAAAAATGTTTTGGTTAGACAGGAACACGGGCTCAGAGAGAGAGAGTGCACACTCTTGCTCTGAGTCCCCACACGGCCATGTGTGTGTTTTTTCTGATCATTTAATATATTAAATGTTTTACTTTTTTAATTAAAGTGTTTCAGGTGTCTTCCTTCACAAAAAACCTGTTTACCTGAAAATGACATCACTCAGGCAGCCAAGGTGCAAATGGCTGCACTGATGCTTAAAGGTTTCGGTATCAACAAACACCTCTTCACAAGGATGATGCCCTTTGATTATTTTAAATTTCACACATTCTTTTCCGTTTTAAACCACAGCATGAAACACTAAGAGTGTGCATCTCACCCTGCTTATCTCCAGTAAGAACCCAGATTTTAATGTTGGCCAGAGAGAGGACAGCGATGGTCTCTGGAACACCTTCCTGTAGCTTGTCCTCTATAGCAGTGGCGCCCAGGAGCTGGACGCACAGGCCGACAGCGAGAAACACACACATACATAAATTTCACTTATCATTCAATCAAGAAACATCTGTGCACTGTGAGTGTGAGAAAGTAAAAGAAAGGACTTTCCCTAGAACAGTTATAGTTTCACTGACCCCTACAAGTTCCCCTTGCTCATTGCGACATTTTCATTTTATTTGAGCAGTGAACTTTTTTGGCATGAGGAACAGACATGCATGCACACAGGCACACACTTAAAACTTGCAAGGACACAGTATCTCAATACAGATACAATTAGTATACAGATATATTGATATATTTTCTGAAGATGAAATCACTGACCATCATATTTTGTTCGATCTCCTCATAAGCTGCTGCCAGTCTGTCCTCCCTGCAGTTCGTGGCCTTGTCAGCAAAGCGGTGGCTCTCCGACCAGGCCTCCCATTCATCCTCTGACAGGTCCCTGTAGGCAAGAGCCAGGGTCCGCAACCCATCTGCTGCATACTCCTAGAGCCAAAAATATACACACAAACATGTAAAAAAACAAAAATATACAGGAGGGCAGATACAATCTGACATCAAGAAGCACATGACTAAAAATTAAGTAACCCGATTCGATATTTGTCATCAAATGAGGTAATGATCATGGTGATGTCCATTATCTCACCAGGACAAAGTAAATAAACATGAGATGCTATTAAAAGTTGTTTCAAAGTGTGGAGACGCTAGATGGCAGTGCAGCTCAAGGCATCCATCCAAGAGTTGACTTACATTGAGGTGGTCTGAAGTAATACTCATCAGTTCTTGGTTACAAGGGTGTAGTCTTTCCAACAGCACAGTGTCAGCCCCTTTACAGTACAAACGAATCCTGCCCTCCGGATTACGTACTGGAAGTAAGCAAGAGTGTAATGAAGAAAAAGTCATCCAAAGGATCCAGACAATTCTTCCATTGCTTTGAAATTGATGGATGGATTCTTCAACAGAGGCCACAGGTAGTCTTTATAATATATTGGGTGTAAATATATATAATATATTTAATATTGTGTGTGTGTGTGTATTCAGAGCCTGGCAGCATTGGTATCAGATGCCACACTAAAGTTTTAGCTCAAGCAAAAGTAATTTATGACCAGAGGTTCATTTTTTTCAGTGCATTACAAGAAGAAGAAAAACAGGAAACAGCAAAATCTTACTGAGGGATAAAATATAAGTGTGTATAGAGCCTGTATATAGTATATTGTGTCCATCCATGCATCATCTTCCACTTATCCAATTCAGGGTCATGGGTGGGGGTGTGAGGGGTGGGGAAGTTGGAGCATATCCCAGAAGTCATGGGACTAGAGACAAAATACATCGTAGACAGGTCGCCAGGCTATTTTTGGGCTACCACAGAGAGATAGACAACCACACGTTTACATTCACACCTACAGCCAATTTAGAATCACCAATTAACCTAACAAGGATGTCATGGGACTGTGGGAGGAAGCCAGAGTATCACACTCTACACAGAAATGCCAAAAAAACAAAAAACAAAGGTTAAGAGGTTAAAGCCCAGAACCTTCATGCTATGAGGCATCACTGATGACCACAGCAGCACAGTGCCATCCTGTACAACCAGCACTGAGTCTCTGCTAGTCTCTGCTTACACAAAGCTAAAACAGGAAACATAAACACCCATTCTGCACTAGAATCTGTCTGAGTAAGTACAAGTGGGTATTTCACAAGCCAACACTGGAGAGTGTGTTTTACCTTCTTTATGAGTTTTTAAATGTAAACCAAAAAAATAACAATGATCACCTATAACAGACATTCGCTTGCGTATGTTGTTGAAGTCCAGTATGGCGAGCAGCGAGTAGGTGACAGTTCGCCCCATTTCTGTGGTGGTTATCGTCCCAGGTGTTCGGGAGCGAAACACAAAGCCAAAGTTTCGAGCTGCTGTCACTAAAGCGCCTTCGTCTGGAGACTGAGCCTTATAAATCAGCTCTCCTGTGTAGACAGGTAAAACGGTGATTAAATATTATATAATAAATGGGCAGATATTGAATTTTGCTGTCATGATTTGCTGTTCTGCAGTGGCCTCTCTCTTTTTTGCGGCTCACCCTCACTCTTCTCCTCACTCATAACGGTGTGACAGAGGGAGAGCAGGCGGAAAAACTCATGAGTGCATGAGTCTCCCACTTTCACTGATTCCAGCAGCTTGTCATCATAGAAACAGAAGTCTGGGTCAGCCAGGGGGTTAAAAGGAGTGAAGTCCAGCCTCTGAAGACAAATGAGTGATAAATAAAATCAGCAGTGCATACATTAAGTGCCTGTAATCTATAATTTATTTTTAAAAAATACGCATACTTACCTTTGGCTGAATATCCAATGGGTCTGTTACTTCACCTGACAGACACACAAACACCACATGTATAAAATCTGATGTTTATATATTGCCTCTGCAACATGCACACTTATTGTGTGTGTGTGTGTGTGTGTGTGTGTGTGTGTGGGCACTTACCGTAACTCTGTCCATTGATGGAGCACTTGTTGAATGTCATGATGTTCTGAGTGAGCGTTCCAGTCTTGTCACTGAAGATGTATTCGACCTAGAATTGTTTTAGGAGTAAATGACTACACAAACTAAAGCATGATGGATGGATGGATGGATGGATGGATGGATGGATGGATGGATGGATGGGCGGGGCGTAAGTGCGGACACCCACCTGTCCCAGCTCCTCGTTCAGAGTGGTGGTCCTGGCCTCAGCTGCTGTGTTACATTGTGAGCAGAACATCTGTCGGTCCCAGTTAATGAAGTAGCTGTGACCGAGCCTGATCACCTCCACACTGATGCAGGTGAGAAAAAGGAATTAAATAAATGTACGTAAGCAAGTAAAACTTTATTGATATAGAACCTTTCAAGATGAATGGGGGTGTTCCACTGAACAAGAACTTTTCTGACCCATTTTAGTGTCTTAAATAAATATAAAGATTAGATGTTATTGCTGTGGAGTGTGGATTAAAACACATTTATACTAATAGTATGTGTATATGTTTTACTATAAGGTTAATAGGGCCTCAAATCATTCATAACAACCTTGACAGGCGGTTCATATCCTCTGTCTTTGCTCCAAAATACATTTGGCATGCCTTTGTATCTGGTCCTTTGCAAAGGTGGGTATGCATGTTCCTTTTTTTTGTAACTCTCAGTCATTATGAAATTCATGCATGTGCATCACTCTCATTTCCACTTCTCTGACTGGCTGTAAACATCCCATATTTCAATACTTGCTTATAAAATTGCTAAAAAATTATTAGATGTGGCACAAAAAACAAAGAAGGAGCACAGCTGGGCTTGAGAGAAATGAGGGGAGAAAAAAAGAGAAATGAGTGTGTTTATTTATCTGAGATAAACAGAAAAAAAACTCCCGTAAGTAAAAAGCAATTTAGGCAATTTATGGCACTATTATTACCTATGAATGACTGCGATAAGAGAACTGATAAATTTAAATACACAGTAAATTTTCAGTGATGTTTGCAAATGGTAAACACTAGCTCTGGTTGCTTGCTTTATATTAAGCGCTATCTAAACAAACTTTTATCTCTATTTCAGAGCACTGGGGTTGACTTCCTCTGTATGGAAGGTGCATACATGGACGGAAGTACAGTATTGTGCAAAAGTGCTGATCTACCCCTCATTTCTTTATATTTTGCTAGTAAAATTGTACATAGGTGCAGCAATTTATTGACACATTTGAAAGCATACATGAGAATACGGTATATAAGGCAGAATATAAGGAAAAAACAAAGTTTATACATTTTAAACCAGCTTGAAATTCAATATTTGGTACGACCATCTTTATTCTCCAGCACAACCTGAACTCTTTCAGATAAACTCCAGGCTTCTTGAAGGGCATTCAAAGCTCTTCTTTGGATGTTGGCTGCCTTTTATTCTGTTCTTTGTCAAGATGACCCCACACTGCTTCACTAATGTTGAGGTCCGGGCTCTGGGGAGGCTAATCCACGACTGATAGTGTTCCATTGTGTGTTTTTCTATCCAGGTATGTTTTTACCACGTTGACAGTGTGTCTGTGATCATTGTCATGCTGAAAAATGAAGTTGTTGCCAATCAGATGCTTTCCAGATGGTATTACACAGTGGATCAAAATCTGATGGTACTTTTCTGTGGTCATAATTCCATCAGATTTTGCAACATCACCGGCTAAAATGCAGCGCCAAACTATGACAGAGCCTCCACCATGTTTTACAGATGGCCACACACTCCCACCATTGTACCTCTCCTGATCTCCTCTGCACATACTGATAACGATTTGAACCAAAAATTTCCAATTTGGATTCATCGATCCTTCAGACCTGTTGCCTCTAATTTTGGTGGGGTGGCTCAAGACTTTAGCACAGTATTATATGCATACCAGTTTGTGTGTGGAAAAGCATCATTTATACATTGCAGATACATTATAAAATAACATGGAGTTTCTTGCATCACTTGTCTCTTGTGATATACTTCTTCCTACCTGACATATAGGGAGATAGGCACGACGGTGTTAAGAATGATGACGTAGGACCAAAAGGAGAGGAAGGCTGAGAACAGGAAGTTATCCACAGGAGGGTCCCAAGGCAGGTAGCTCTGAAACAAGGACCCCACCTCTCTCTCCCACACTGCGTTACCCACAGCCAGGATCACACCCATACACACCAGGAAGCCAAAGATCTGGGAGAAAATGGCCAGAAGGAGAGGAGGTAGTAAATAAATATATCTTACGGTTAAATCTTTAGTCGTTTAACCCTGAGTTAGAATAGAATACATTACTAGTGCAGATATATGAAACTAAATTCAAGCCACTGAGATCATGTCCTAAAATAGTTATGAGCTATGAAAATGAGAGGTGTGGCATGTCCTACCCAGAGGACCAGGGTGTTCATCAATCGATCGATGCTCGTACGCTTAAACTTGGTGCGACCGCTGTTCTGCATTAGTTTGGTGTCTGGGCCTGGGAAACAGAAACAGGGTAAGACTTACAACATACACCAAATGCATTATTTTTCTTGCAAACATGCACACACCTACCTGCAAAGATGACCAGGCCATAGCAAGCCTCTGTGTTGCGGAGCACACATCCTCGAAGGAGCATGTTCTGATTGGTCAGGCTGTATTTCTTGTCTCTCCAGTACAGAGTCCCAGAAAAACGATCCAGCTTGTTGTTGGGAGGCTCACACACCACCTCGCCTTCACACAGAGAAGAGTGTGGACAAACAAGCACACTAAGTCATAGTCATCTGAAGCCACTTAATGCTACTTTTTTTAAACAGCATGATCTAGAATTGACTTAATCATCCAGATGACATCACGCTGTTGGCACGCACCTGAACACGTGCACAGAGGGAAGATCACACACCTTTTGTAAGCTGATATGAGGCAAAGCGTGAGCTGATTTGCTGCAGTAATGCATTTTCCTGAGCAGGTGAGGAGTGTGTGGGTGTGATGTGCTGACACAGTGCTGTGGTGGGTGTGCGATAGGCTGTCATTCACTGGTGGCAGAGCAGTATAGAAAGTGTGCATGTGTATATGTGTGAATGTTAGTGTGCATTTTTTAATCATAAATATGCAAGGGTATGAAGGAGAAAACACCTGATTCAAGCATTCTGGTGCATGCTGAAGACCATCAACCTTTATTTCGCAATGCAAAAAGAGAAAATGAGTTTGTTCTCATAACTCACCATTGAATGAAGCCAAGTTGTTCGGGTCTCCAAGTTCAGATGTCACTGACACGGACTGACGCACCTTCATATTGGTCTCTCTGCAAGATAAAACCACACGCAGCAGTTTAGATGTAGTGTTGCGTTGCTTCTGCAGATTTTTTACGTAGCGCGAGCAGATGTTGAGGCGCATCGTGTTTTCTGACCCGTCTAGCTCGGCTGTCTCGATGTAACAGAGCCCGTGAGGTTCACTGCTAGACAACAGGAGCAGGTCAGCCTGAAAATGGATACAGCTGAGATTAGCATCTGCTGCATGGCACGGACAACATGGACTGAACTAGAAAAGTGCTGATGACACAGCAGTGATAGTTTGAAGCTATTACCGCTACAAGCAAAGACAGAGTAATTGTAACCGAAAGCATGTTAGTGATTAAATGCAGCACTTTTACAGCATCCCCTAATGAGGCACATAATGTTTTACAATCAATTTAGCATCATCACTTGTGGTCTACTAAAAGCTATCATGATCAAACAGCAGTCTAAAAATACCAGAGGATGCAGACACTGAACAAAGATCTGCTGTAATGGTATATAAATGGGGGCCTTTTGGACTACTGATCACTATGTGTGTTTGTGCACATGTGTTGATTCACATCACGGAGCTGGGTGCACACTTACTGCCACAAACTGGTTGTTTTCAAGTTTAATAATATCACCCACTCGAACATTCATCCACTTTTCATTTTGAAGCCTGCAAGAGCAAAACGAAGAGAAACAGTAAAGACAGATGAAGTAACAGATGCTGTTCTATTTTAAGAAATCTCTTAAAATAAAGACGAGTAAAATCTGAACAAGGAACGGCCACAGGTAAGTGTCAGCTTAATGACTCACGAGCCACGGATGAGGACCTGAGACTGACGATTGTTCACTTGGTTGTCGCTCTTGTGACGAAACTGCGGATGACAAAAGATAGTGAGCACTAGAAATATTCAGGACTCGTGGCTGTGCCTGTGGTGCATGAAAACATACTCACATAGTCGTCCGTGGCATCCTTTACTGCAGTGATGCTCAGCACCAGAGCTAAAGGCACGATGGTAGTGAACCAGGAGAGGGAGGAGATCTGAGGTATCAACTAAACACAGACAGAAAAAGTTTACATGCAAATTACACCACTAACTTCATCAGAAACCAAACCTCGCTTTTAGTTTAACTAAAAAATAATATGTTTTCGAGATTTGAAGAGAGTTTAAAGGAGCCGTGCACAGGATTTAATTATATCTAGCAAGGTCTGAGATTGCAGTTCACTGAATACTTTTTGCCTCAGGAGAATTTAGAATGGCTTCTAAAAATGCAAAAACATAGAAGACTAAAAGCTCAGCAATAATCTTTATTTAGCTCTGCTAGGCTGTTAAAATTGGCATCCTCACTTGCCCACACCCACATGAAGATGTTGTATAGGTTTAATGTTTACAGGCTCTCTTATCGTCATTTAACATGTTGATAGCGGGTAATATGTAATAGCAGTTGAGATTGAGGGTTTGGTAAGAAAGTTCAATGAACCAAAGTATTGGACAAAATGAAATTTTGCTGGTGGTGCGCAGAAAAAGTCCCAAACATCAGTGGCATTCAGCCTCTGGCAACCATACAAATGTGTTTTGGGGGCTTTTTAGTCTTTACTACCTCACCCACTGATAGGTGGAGAGGCTACGTTTTTGGTTGTGTTGGCCTGTCTTCTAGCAGGATAACTCGAAAAATTATGGATGAATTTTGATGAAAATTTCTGGAGTTGTTGGGAGTGGTACAAATTTTGGTGGTGATCCAGATTACGATCGGGATCTAGGATTTTGCTCAGTAGAGTAAGTATGCACTCTGCTGAGGGCCTTTCTAGTAATGACAGGAAAGCTAGGGGAGAGAGCAGAGGGAAGACATGCAGCAAGTGGCGTGGGGTGGATTCAAACCAACAGCCTCACAGCATGTAGGCTGCCTGCTCCAATCGGTGAGCTAACCCAGCACCCCATGTGTATGAATTTTCATGCTAATCTATCCACTAGATTAGATATTCAGATGAGTGGTGGATGGGCATTATTTTGACTGTGAAATGTATTTGAAATTATTACAGTAGGTAGGAAATAACTGATCTCATATTCAGTACTGATGGAGTTTTTGTTTTTTTTTAATCATATTCTCAACTGCAGAAAACTCACTAATTCTCTAAAAGTCTTCTATTAATAGTTTATTTTCCATTTCCACAATAGATTACAGATCAGTCATTTGAATTTTTATCTTCATTTAATTTTGTATTGTCATATTTTAATTAACAGCTACTGATAGATTTTGGTCCTTTAAGGGTCTTTGATTCCTCCCCTATTCCCCCTCCTCACCTGTAGTATGAGCAGGAAAAGAAAATAGGTGTTGGCTACTTCCTGGAACTGCTCAAACAGGTTGACGGGCAGAAAGGTGATGATGTTGTACTTGGATGTCATGATGCAGTTACTCTGGAGGATGAAGAGGGGAGAAAAAGCTGAATTATGCGAGGCCTTTCAGTTAAATCATTTCATAACTCTACATTTTGGAATATGTACAGTAGAAAACAGCAGACTCTCTTACGGCATACTGAAACTTTTCATACTTACGGCATACTGAAACTTTTCGTTGTACTCTCTGTCATTGGCTCTGACCCTTCTCTCCTCCTCTGCAGAAACACAGCCCACAAGATGAGTCATTAAGACATCAAAACAAAAATATAGAGCAAGCAACCATAAAGGTGAACATTCAGTGTGTCTGGCAAACTGCAAAGTTTAAACATGTCGGTGCTGTTAACATCTTCTGGAGACCTAGAGAAACAAAGAGTGAAGAAGACATGCACAGACATCAGCAAGCATGCTGTGCATTGGTTGAGTGTAATAGATACAGAGTGTCAGACAGGTTACATACAAAACTAATAAGCTGGCCAATTACCTCTGATGTTTTATTAGCTGCTGCTACTCTGTTATTAACCAGATGTCTGGGCCAGATACACGTGCAGCCAAGCATGAGTGTGCATGCAAATGCATAGATGAAGACAGATCACACAACAGTCTTTAAGTTTCAGAGAATAAAATTAAAACAGTCAAGTTTCTTTTTCCTGTGCTCAATCTCTTGTGCACCCCTCCTCCTGACCTTGCACTTTATCCTACTGCCATTTTTAAGTTTCTGTTATGCTGATGCAAAGTAGTTTGGGAGTTCCCCTCCTCCTCCTCTTCCTCCTCCACCAGTCCCATCTCCTCTAATATTAATGAAATGGCTTTTTAAATGAAATGACTGGCCATTTTCCACAGGGCTGCACACATATAGGCACACCAAAGTAGAAATTTTCAAGGCCAATGCCTTGTGCACAAAAACACAGTCTTTGGCATACTTCTGACTGATGGCTGAGAAGCAATGAGGTGCCACAGGAAGGGACATCACACAACAGAAACCAATAGCCTATAATCAAATGCAGGCACATAAGCAAAGACACTGTGGTTTCCTGTGTTTCTGCAACACTACGAAGCCTTCGCACAGCTCATAACCTACATCTATGTCCCTGCTGCATTCAGCTTCATCAAACAAACAGAGGCCACTTAAAGTGATCCCAATTAGAGCTCCACTTTGCTGTCAGGTTATAAGACAGATCTGATGTGGCAGATTAGCTCTGCTAAGCTATAGACCAGCTGCGCTTTTGTCGGGGTCAATTTAATCCATTTAAAAAATACACATTACTTCCTCTTACTTCTGACTCTGCTGGGTGAGACTTAGAATAAATGTTAATATCAGCAAATTTAAATGTATTCTGCTTGGTTTTATTAACAAGAGGTCAGTTCACAACAACAGTCACCTCATAGTGTTATACAATGCAAGGTGAAGAGCATTAGAGAAATAACCCTTTTCAGTGTTTCTGTCACTGTGGCTGTTGTTGAGTGGCAGGATTGATTAGAAAATTTTTAAAATAGCTACAAGAGAAAGTGTTTTGGGCATCAACTCCCCTCTGTTGGATCTTCTATATACCAGATTTGTGGGTGTATAGAAAATCATATCAGCTGTGCATTAATGGTACGTTCACTTTCCAAAACTCTGACAAATACAACATCGGGTTTGTGACTGAATGCGCACAGTCCTTCTACATCTACTCTGTTGAAATGCTTCCAATCCTCCCTGTCCCTCCTCGTTGTCTTTCCCTCTGGCATTTCTCCTCTCCTCTCTGAAGGTCATCATGCTGTTTTCTGGAACAAGTGTCCACCAGAGAGATCTGCCTGACATGCAGTGCCAAGGCTGCTGGGAAAAGGCAAGATGCCTATGCCAGGTAAGCACCAATGCTTCCCACCATCTGAAGTCAGGACCAGACTGTGTCTGTCCCAGCCACTGCTGTGCAAGCTCACCACCTCAGCCTAAATGGATGAGCATCTTTAACAAACTGCTCAGTAAGTGTTTAATGTCTCTGACAACTTCAAGGGCATTAGAAGCCCTGACACAGACTGCGTGCCATACAGTAAGTCTATATTAATCTATAAAGCTCCATTACGGACAAACTTTCAGTGGCAGCCTTACTTTGAGGATGAGGTTTCCATAAAGGACTGAGACATAAAGGAGTTAATAAATATTGATTTAAACTAAAATACGTAATGCCATATAGACTGAGTAACTATATCCTATAATACAAAAGCACTAATTTTGTTTCATCCACCTTCTTGCCTCTTTAACACTCTCTCTGCTCATGGCTGGACATGTGAGGGCACAAGCCACAGCTCTGAATCTCTTTACATCTCCACAAGCGACACACACTCGCACAACAGAGTTAGTGCAGATTGAATTTATGACTATAATGACGACAGTCATTCAGCGTGAATTATGGGAAGTGCTAATGTCCTCGCCATGACTAAAACTAAGTCCGGATAGGATCAGACTGCGGAGATGTGAGCATCACTCACTGTGGCTGATCTAATTAGGTGAAAGGGGGATAGCAGAATCGCGTGCAGTCAAGAACGTGCATACGGTGATCTAATTTGCTGGAAAACAATGCTAGTGACACAGTCACAGAATGATAGACTGGAGGTCAAATGAAGGTGCACATCCGGGGTGATTTGAGATAGTTAAGCTAAGGAATAAGAATACAGACAAAGCAGTGCAGCGGAGGCTGGCGCCCTGGAGATTGATCAGTGACTCACGCAGCAGAGACAAGGACATCAGGCACATAATTGCACCAAATTCCAACAAAACTTTGGTTTGTTTACATCCACTGAAGCAACAGAGATTCACAGTGAGCAGTAAACACCAATAAACAGTTAAGATTAAAAAATTACTTTAAGTCTCTTCTTTAGGTCAAGTCCAGTGACTGCCAATGAAAAGACAGAGATTTAACTGTCAAAATAAGAGTGAGCATCATCTCACTGTTATTAAATCTTGACAGCCGGTGTTGGACGCAGATGTCTAATAAATGTGAACACTCAGTGATGACAAAGTGCTTACAGTGCAAAAAAAGCCAACTAGGTCTGTAATGCAGACATGTATAGTGATGCGGTAATGTACACAAACACATGCAAAATGGGATGAGAGAGATGAAGTAGCAGGAATGAGACTTGGACTCAGGTGGGATGAAGTTGAGAGATGATATTTATTTAAAAAACAAGTACACTGAACAATCAACAGCCTCCAACAGGGATGACAGTAAAGACTCCTTTTCAACTTCAGCCTTAATTTTCCACACAGACTCGTACCTGTCCGCCTCTTCTTCGATTTTCTTCCATCCAGTCCTCTCTTTTTCTTTCCTTGCAGGGGGAGGAGAACGACTGGAAACCATTTCTCCGGGATGTCTTTGATTACTGTCATCTTAAATTTATTTAAGTCACAGTTTGTTTGTTTTGTCGTTGGATGTGCGGTGTTTCAGTAACAAGTCACAGCCACATCTGACCGTCAGCTCTCCGCAAGGACGCGGGGACGAAGCTCCGGTCCCAGCTTCCGTCAAGTTTGATTAGAGACACAGTCCCACCCCTGCCTCTCTGCTTCTTGCACCCCCAAATCTATACACGTGCACGCGTTGTCCATCCCTTGCTGATTTCTCTCCCTCCTTCCGCGGAAACAGTGATGTCATCTTTTTTTTTTTTTTTTTTTCTGACAGGGAAATTAAAACACGTCACAGCGATTTAATCGCGAGGTGCCGCCTCTGATTTACGTTTTTGCAATAAACATCAGGTTCAACGTGAAGTTTGAAGCAACAATGTTGATGCTGCACAAACTCAAACTCTGCAGCGTCACGAAGCGGCTGAGGTTGCATCCTCACTTTCAAACTCATCCAAAACATAAACACTGATTTCGGCGCAGGAATTACGCAACCTCCAAGAAGAGAGGAGTTACCATGAAACCCGCCTCTCCACGGGTCCCACCGCTGAAACTGGGCACCATTTTGGATCCAAGATGTTTCTTTGTGAGTGTGGATTCCAATCGGAGATTAGAGCCAAAATGTCTGGTGCACGAGTCCAGCGTCCTGCATGTTTATGATAGTAGAAGGCGCACCGCAGTGGGAAGGGCTAGACAGGTGCCCCAGCACGTGCTGCGCGGCGAGCCTCGTGCTGTGGACTGAGATGCACACAAGTTATGCGCTCCCTGATCTATATGTGAAGCATATTCCTAAAAAAGAAGGGGACGAACTTGCATTTATTCTAGAAGGAGCAGTTCGTTCTTGCACATGAAGACTTAAAAATTAAACTGCATCTATTCAGATAGAACTGATATGACACGGGCAGGAATAATGGATGAGATCACCGATAACAGTAAGGTACAAAAATGATCACGTTTGCAGCAAAAAGATAAAAAAAAAAAAAAAACTGGGTTGTTTGCATGTTAAAATTGCAGTTAGAGTATTTTTAATGTCCTGCAATGCATCTCCGATCCTCTGATCGCCAAGCATCGGGCGGTAACATGCAGCTTGTTTTCAGAGATCATGAGCTCTGATTGGACCGGTTCCTTTCGGAGGTAGCCACACAGACATTGTGTGAATATTAGAAAGTGCTTAAGCACAGTATGAATGTGTGTGTGATTGGATGAATGAGACTTGCAGCAGAAAGCACTTTGGGTGCTCAAATTGAATAGAAAGGCACTACATAAGTACCAGTCCATTTACCATTTATCCAGGCATGACACTTTGTCATGGCCTTCTCTATTATACCTGAATCTTTTCCGTTTCCGTTTCTCTGTGCATCAGCTGTTTTCTTGTATTATGATAATTAGTATTTTCAGGCCCTTGTCCAGGATGCTTGCCTCTATTTGCCTTTTTCTGCTGAGTCCGCCACTTCTCCAAACAAGCATCAACAGTCAACAGACAGGCTGTTAGTACAGAGACTTCTCTCATTTCTCATTTTCTCTAATTTGTGCCTCCTTGTCTCCCCTCTCCTCCGTCCTCCTGCCTGTGGCCCTGAAATCAATGTCAGTGCGCCAGGCTGAATGATGTCTCGATTCCTAAAATGCATGTGGAGGACAGAGGTGAGAGGCCAGAAAAGACTGATCCTTGAGTGTGTTTATTTCAACATATAAAAGAGGCATGACACATCACGGGAGGAGGACTCCACGGTCCCTTCAAACCACAAATTCTTTCAGTTACTTAACTGCATGTGTGTGATTAAAAAATTCACACTAGGATCTGCTGGGAATTTAATTAAAGATGGCCTGAAATAAATAAATGAATATATATATATATATATATATATATATATATATATATATATATATATATATATATATATATATATATATACACACAGTTAAATCTGACATAAATACAGTGGTAGATGGGTACTGTAAAAACAGCTTATGATGCAGCTGTGTCAGCCTTCCCATTTAATTGGCATTGCTTTAAAAGCTCACATCTGCTCACATCTCTAGTGGGAGGGACTAAGATGCCTCTGAGGAGAGGTGATGAGAGGAACTGAGAATGCAGAAACTGAGAAAGAGGACAGTGTCACTTGCTTGGAGACCCTTTGTTAGCATTTACTCGTTTGAACTGATACTCTGGTTCTGTGTGAACTTATCAACATAACCGAGACACTTGATCCATACCATTACTTTTTTGGGGGTCTGAAAAGCACCTACTTATGTGCTTGGAGCCTGAGTCAGGCGTTAGCTTACACCTGCTACATCAACTTCACACACCCTAAGGTCAGATTTAGGAATGCTGTTCCCAGGTGTTTTCCATCCATTTTTTAACATCTTATCCAGTTCAGGGTTGTAGGGAGGCCATATTTGGAATCCCTAATTAATGTAACGAGAACGCCTCTGGACTGACACACAAAAGCACCAATGCATCAGGTTTAAGCGCAAACAGTAAGCTATAAATAATTTTTCATTTAGGAATCTTCTTTGTTTTTAGTAGCACTCACCAATTTTTTTCTGGCCATTCTGTCTCCTTATGCTGTGTTTGGCCATTGTTCATAAAAACTTTGTTTTTACTCAGAACTGTTTCCTTCTGGTTGCTTTATGTTTCTCCCCAGAGAACTGTCTGTCTGGGCATCAGCACATAATCTTCAGTAATGAGTACTGCATAGTACATTATAAAAGTCTGTAATGTGCTGAATGGTTTTTGCCAGTATATGTCTATGTGGACAAATATGTGAATACATTCTTGCATTAGAGCACTCCTAACACTGCTCTTTCTGTGTATAGATTAATATGTGGTCATTTGGTTAACTGCAATTGTCACTGTCGACCCACCAGGATTAGATGAAACTAGTTTAATTGCAGATGTGATGAATGTGTTTAATGTGTCGTGCTGACCTGGAGGAGGCCTCTTTCTGAACATATCCACTCTGCTGGCGTCCTTCTGCTATGGCCCATGGGACTGTCTGCCAAGGGAAAGAATGGAGGTGCATGAGACAGTCATAAAGAGAGACTGAGCAGGACACAGTGGAGACTACAGAGTTGACTGGTTACAGAGCATGAGCAGGAAAAAAGTGAAACGAGAGCCGTAAAAATCTGATTGCGCATGGAAGAGAAACAACCCTTTTTGTTTCAAACTAAACCATGGTCAGGTGATGCATCCTATTTACTGTAAAGTATCCTGTTTGCTTTTCACAGCTTTGAGCTTGCAGTGAGAAAGTGAAAATCAGTCATGCTTTAAAACCGCTGCACAACAGGACACACACACACACACACACACACACACACACACACACACACACACACACACACGACCCTCTCTGGTCTTCTTTGAGCCATAATGAGGAAATGACATTCAGCAGAGAGCTGCATCTGTCTCTGTAGCACTGTGTCTGGGGACTGGTGGCTGGGGCCAGATCCATTGTCAGTCTCACCCTATAGTGGATCAGAGAGAGTAATGGAGCAGCATTTTTTGCATGCATAGCACAGTTAAGCATCTTCTCTTCTCCCACTTCTCTCCTCTCTCCATTTATGCTGACCTGTTAATCTCACCCATCTAACTGCTTTTATTCACTGTGTTTTACCACATCTAAGTACAAAAAGCTGAAAGGCAGAGGATGAGAAATGAGGCTGCAAAGGTGAGGCATTACAATCTTTGCCTTGGATTTGTTGTGCATACTACAAGATACACACAATATGACAGTCAGGGGGCTCAAGGGAGCCAGAATCCAATCGATACTCTTGAGAAAGAGCTGCTCTGTCTTTCTCCACGCGAGCTGGACTGATCAGCTTTCAGCTACAGTTTCCAGCACTATCCCTGGCCCTGACATATAGTCCTTTTTCCATGTTCTCTACTCACTTTCTATCCTATATACTCACCATTTATCATTCTAACAGATACTAATGAGAGAGAGTGTTTGCCATGTTCTTGCATCCCCCTCCTCTCGCCACCCTTTCAGTCCCCCCCCCCCCCCACACACACACACACTCCATCTGTGGCTGGCATCTTGTATAACCCATAAGACCCACAAAATGCCCTTATGAAATAATGCTGGCAGCCAGGGGAGTGAGGACACACCAAATATCTGACCACCTTTCTTGCCCTCTGAGTGAAATTCCTTTCGACTCTCCCGCTGGCGTTTGGCTGACATTTCAGAGGATTTGAAGCTCCAAAGTTCCTTATTAAGCCATTTTACAGTGTTGTTAATCACCTCAAAAGCGAAAAGCTAAAATACAGCAGAATAATACAGCAGTCCTGCTAGGATGTAATTAGGAAAATGGTCACAATGCATGCTATACAGAACACTTTTCAGCCCCCTTTAGAAATGCATTACAGTTACTTTTCAATATCTGCATGCCACCCCTGAAATAAATCTCAAGAGTACTACTTTTGTGCCACAACTTTCATAAGGAAGTACACAACATGAAACTGAAACAACAAAAGATTAAACGATAACTAACAAAGTTAAGACGTTATGCAACCAGTCTGCTACCAGAACAGGCTATATATTTCCTGAGGTCAAATTAAATGACTAGATTTTCCTCTTGTGTCTTGTAGGCGGTACATTCATTTGATCTTTTCCTAGTATACACCTTCTCTACACAGGGTCATATCAAAGCATTTTGCAGGCTAAGCTCTGATATACTGATACTGTAAAACCTAAATACATAAAATCTGCATTATATTCTACGACAGTAAAATGAAACACCACAGAGCTATTAATATCATAAGGAAAACAACAAAGTGGAACACTATCAAAGTTAAACCAATACATGCTGGATGCTCTGATAACAAGCTGTGCAGCATTTGAGGTTAATTTGACCTAAACAAGTTGATCAGCTTTATCAGATAATCTACTTTTATAGACTACCTGCCTTTGAAGCCATCCACTCCATTACAAGTCAATTCTGTCTGATATCAGGTTAATATACTATCATAAATTCTACTAATATACTAAGAAAAATGTTGGGTCCGCCATTCAAAGTAAAGCTATAAGCCGGCTGTTTGCCACTGAGGCAATTTCCAAAAGGAAGCATAGAACAAAAAGTTGGATAATTTTCACACAGTATTATTTTAATGCTTTCTAGTCTATGCTTACACACTCTGTACATCCTGTTTTTATTGCTGCTCTCCACGAGCATATTAATAAATATTTGTTCTAGCTAAACAGAACCCTATTAAAAACAGCTCTAACAAAGGTAAGCCGATATGCCCTGCCTTGAATGCAGTCATTTCTTAAGTAAGCTTACTGTACCTCAAAGGTCATGCCGCTGTTTTCTGCAACCTTTAGAGCAAATGCGTTCAGTCTAGTGATGTCTGGAGTCGCTCCAGTGACAGGACTAACTTTCACTTTGAGTTTGGGAAATGTTATCATGACTAATACCAGCCTACAGTCTTTGCAGCAGAGGTGTGAGGTTGAAACTGTACCTACTGTACACCGGTGCAGTAACAAGAGCTGAGCACTTCTCAACGTAAAGCGAGACTCGCATCAGTATTTGCAAATAATTAAGTAACAGATTGCACAGCAAATCCTCACGGCCGTTTAAGAAGATGAGGGCCAGCCACCCAAGGCTAAGACAGCTCGGATCTTACCTTGGCTAATTTGCGTTATAAACGGGTTTCTTTTGGAGGCGTCCTCGCTGCTCCCGTCGCCGAGGTCATGATGAGGTTTGGGAGATGAAGAGGCGCCGCTATATGATATATGATAAAGGCCACTGAGGTGGGAGGGGGAGACGGGCACAGGGGATGCGCTACATGCACCGTGCAGAGGTGAGGGAGGGTTTGGCTTCAGCTGCGGGAGAAGAGGAGGAGAAGAAGGAGCAGGCGGAGAGGTTGCACCTCCTTCACTTTCTCCTCTTTCTGAACTTCCTGCAATCAGGAAGCAAATTTTACATCACACTGGGCGTCACCTGGGTGTTTTATTACTGTATTAATCCTGGCAGCACAATCTTCTTCAACATTTCACTGACTGCACGTGCTGATGGCTTTTCAACACTTTATGACTGATAACCAGTCGCTCCCTCAGCAGCTTGAACACACCTCACAGTGTTTGAAGTTTTTTATTTAGTGTGTGTGTTATACCGCCCTCTATTGGTCCATCAGCGCTATCTCCTCCAACATCTGTTCACTCCACTCAATTGATATCATGATGCAAATAATACTTCACTAGATATAGATTTGACAATGAAATTGTAAACATGTGTTATAACAGGCTAATATTCTGATGCGTATTATGGCAACATGGTTTCCGTTCGCGAAGAGAAAAACCAGTAATTTGAAACCATCGTTCAGAATTTAATACATTTTTTCAGAGTTTGCAATAATAGAGAGCAAGGCTGCTTTGAAGACACAATCCTCCCAGACAGTGTGTTTTGTAAATGAGCTGCACTGTGGGTAATCTATATTAGAGTTCTAGGTTTTTAAGCAATGGGTATGTCTTAATGGGTACAGGTAAATAAACGTATGCATACTAGGGACAAAGTGTGAGCAAAAATAATTTTTATATGTTCAAAAATACTTTGAGAGTTATTAAATTCAGAAACACAGTCCATATATGTCTATTATTGCTCAAATGGATGCAGAAATATGCAAAAACAGAGCTTAAATTTATTAAACCATCACCCAGTGTAAGGTTTATCCCACAGATGCCCTAAATTAGCAGCACAGGAAATGACCAAAATCATGTTTTATGTTTGTGTAAAATGTCAAATTAAAGTTATTTACCTGCATTCCTGAACAGAAAAGTTTTGTTTCAGTGGTTGAATGTTACGCTTGATTTCAGACTTCTCGGAGAAGCACAGCGTGCTGGCTAAAATTTGGTATAAAAACGCGGATTTGGTTTCTTATTGGCCTAATAGATCATTTTTAGCTTTAAACAAGTTTTTTTTTTTTTGACAGTTTTCTAAAATGTGTTTGTTTTTATGAAAGGTGGTCTAATAAATTTAAGTACTGAAAATGACCTAACCCTGCGTGCAAAGCAGTCGAGCAGTGAGGGGATTTTGTCCTTAATCAAACAAGGATTCAGAGTTAGCTGGAAAATAAGTTTATTTTGCATTATTTTTACATTTTAACAGCAGTTATTCCTGATAGTGAAGACATGTGTTCATCTTTTTCTCTACATGAAAGATGCTGTGTTGAACGTTTGTTGAACGTCTGTCAGACTCGAACATTTTGATGTTTGACAGTGACTATCATCACTGGGGGTATTATGCTCTATCATATACTATAATGTGCACAGCCTTTGCCTTATTTATTAACACATAGAAAAAAGTTGGGACACTAAAATGTTAAACAGAATGCAATGATTTGCAAATCTCATAAAGCCGGATTTTATTCAGAATAGAAAACATCAAATGCTTCAACTGAGAAAATGAACCATTTCAAGAAAAATGAAACAAAAAAGGCTCATTTTGAACTTTATGGCAGCAGCGCATCTAAAAAAAAGTTGGGATAAGGCCCTGCAAACATTTAGGAACCGAGACCACTTGCTGCTGGACTTTTGGGAGAGAAATGTTGTCCCATTCTTGTCTGATATGAATTCTAGCTGCTCACCAGTCCGGGGTCTTTGTCCTATTTTTTGTTTCATGATACTCCAAATGTTATCAATTGGTCAAAGGTCAGCACTCTTCTACTACAAAGCCATGCAGTTGTAATGGCTGCAGTTTAGAGTCATCTTGCTGAAATACACAGGACCGTCCCTGACAAAGACATCTGAATGGGAGCATATGTTGCTCTAAACCCTGTGTATACCTTGCACCCCCATACGATCAGTGACATGGGCTTTTAAACTAAGGGCTGATAAACCAGATGGTCCCCCTCCACCTTAGTCAAGAGAACGTGGCATCCATGTTTTCCCAAAATAATTTCAATTTTCAATTCATCTCAATTGATCTGCAGTTTTCCCACATTGCCTCAGTCCATTTTAAATTAACTTTGGCCCAAAGAAAACAGCTTTGTTGTTGGATCTTGTTCAGATGGTTTCTTTGCGTGCCCATCTTTACTTCTGAGAAACTTTCAGAAGATGCTCTTTTTTATACACAGTCATGTTAGTGACTTGTTGCCAGCTAGGTGCAAAATGTTCCTCCTGCCTTTTCTTTTCAGTACCACTTTTTCCCAGCCTTTTGTTGCACCCTCCCAAGTTGTGAGACATGCTGCTGATAAATTCAAAATATTGAGAGTTTATGATGTAGCAAGTGACCGTGAATCAAAAATAAAACCAAAGACCAAATAGAAGACAATTAAACTACATTTATTTCAGACTATGGCCCTCCCAATTCATTCACCAGACCTGGCTAATTGTATATGCTGATATCACCCTGGCTGTAATTGAGGCCTAACCCCCCCCCAAACAAACAAAAAAACAAAAACAGGTGAAAACATGTCACTATTGAAATCTATACATACTTTGTCCACACAATTCAGGCAAACTGGGTGTCAGTACTACCAACAATTGGAGCATCAACTGCAGCAGATTTAGAAAGGGAAGTTGCACAATAAAATAAAGAGAAGTTAGCCTGCCCTCACAAGATACTCTTCCCGATGTTTTTATATAATGGGCCTACAAGGCTGGATAGTATAAACCAAAATTACAACTTAAAAAAAAAAAAAATAAAAACACAAAAAACAAATTAAAATTGAGTTTTGTCTGCAAGTGTTTAAACAATTTGTATGAATCTAAAAACTACCGACTATACCTGCGACGTCAATCAGCCCCCCCCCCCCCCCCCCCCCCCCCCAACCACACACACACACACACACACACACACACACACACACACACACACACACACACACATCTTAATTATTTTATAAAAACTTGTGGGCACACTGGAATGTCCAAATGCATGTTAAAGCAGCACCTGTGTCACCAGATGACCCAACTCCAAAAACTACCAACGCTAAAATTCCTCACTACAGCACAAACTCACCAGCAAGAGGACATCATCTCCTGGAGCTTCCACAGAAGAGAACTAATACACCTCCCCACCCACACACACACACACACACACACACACACACACACACCTCTTCCATCCAAGACTCCTCTGTCAAACACATGACAGTGAGCAGCAAACAGTCAGGTGATGCTCGTTACAGCGAGATTTACAAATCGCTGCATTCTGTTTATTTTAATTTTGCATAGCATCCCAACTTTTTTGGAACTTGGGTTCCATTTATGCCATAAGCAAAGAACTTTGAGACATAGTTAATACACAACTGAAAACGCAGCTTCATGGACAAAGAAACTGGACCACAAGTGGAAAAATCTTTGTTAGATTAGTAGATAAACTTTGGCTGTTACACACTACAACAGAGAAGAGCCACAGTCTGTTACCACAGACCATGAATGTTGTTCTTGCCTTCATCTCTAATCTGCTGCTTGTGGATTAATGTCACATTGTGACCATATCAGTATCTCGCATGCTGCGAAATAGATCCCTCAATAGTTTGAGTACAGATAAATTTGTTCAAGCTACATATCATATATGTATTTAAAATGCTTACATTTTATGTCCATCTCTAACCTCTGTAAGAGAGCGCAAATCTAACACTAATGAACAAACTCAGTTACGCAGACCTGTGCGTGATGTACAACTGTCCCTCATTTAAACATCTTCTTACATGCTATCTATACATGTCCTGACAGACTTATGGCAAAACAGCATTACTAAGAAACAAGGTGGGGTCTCTGTCACCACCAAGTAAAAGTTTAAAAAAAAAAAAAAAAAAAAAGGCCAGAACTGTCTTTTCACAAATTAAGTCAAAGCGTTACATGGATTTCTTGGGTTGCAAGAATGTGAATATAAAAAACCCCAAACATCTAATCTCAAAAGCTTATGCTAACAATTTTCCTAGCTGGATATAAAGTGAAGGAGAGTCAGTGATTGTTATATTAAATCATCATTCTGGAAAAAAAGCAGATGTCATTGCAAAGAACTTTATCTTATGGTTGACACACATTTCAGCTGCCTCCCCTCTGCTGGCTGTGTTTAGGAGGCAAACAGTGACATCATTTGAAAAAGGATACCACCCCCCACCCCCCAAACAGTCACTTAGAAGATGTCTGAGACTTAACAGTGGATAAGCTCAGATTGGTTTTAGCTGAAAGCAGTGAATTTTTGAGATATTTCTAATACAGCAACAGTTAAAGATGTGCAACCTTTAACTCATCTCCTTTTTCCCAGGTGGCGGCTGGCTGCTCTTCTGCAAGTTTTTCACTGATGGTGGAGATCCTCTCATGGTGGTCTGGGTCAGGCAGCTGCCAGTCGATGAAGAACAGATACATGAAACTACCGAAAATACCTCCAACAAGTGGAGCCACCAGTGGTACCCAGAACCAGTAATTGTAACACCTGCAGAACAAAGCGCAGCAGGACAACACCGTTTCATTATTGTCATTTTTTACATTAGGAACAAATGAAGTGATAAAGTTTTTTCACAGTGAGAAACTTTTACAGTCATTTTAATGTTAATAATGACTTATCAAGGCTCTAGAAAAACAGGTTCAATAAACCCATTTGTACCTTTCAGTAACAAAGAATCTAATTAGCTAAAAAAAAAAACAAACAAAAAAAAAAAAAACCACATTTAAATAAAATAATAAAACTACTAAGAATCTGAATGAATTCTGCAGCTCAGATGGGCCCTAAAAACATGTATCATTTGTATATTGCTTAACTTAAAAAAAAAAAAAAAAAAAAAAAAAAAAAAAATCCACAGTTGTCCACGTGCTCTGTACAGTAAGACAGATAAGATACTTACGTGAAGACCTCTGTCCCCCAGCCTGCAGCCAGTGTAAAGAGGCGAGGCCCCAGATCCCGAGCAGGATTTATGGCAGCACCACAGTTAGCTGACATTGACATGGAGATCCCCAGGACAATTCCTGCTACTATAACAGGAACCAGGTCAGAGGGAGCGGGGGTGTTCCTCTTTTCCTCCAAACCCAGTATACACAACAGCAACATGCTGGTGCCCACTACCTAGTGAAATATGCAATTATTAAGTTAAGTACAGGAACAGCTGCTCAAGATCGGATCCTGTTAACAATCATACTCACTTGGTCAAGGAAACTTCTGCCCAAACTCAAGAAGTCTGAGGGGTATGTGGCAAATATTGACGCGGTCTCATTTCTGCCATATACAGTCAACACTCCTCCACTAAAATTCATTATAGCATCTGCGACAGGAACAGAGGTATTGTAGGAGACAGAAAAACAAACTAATTTGTATTTATGTGTGACAGACAATAGAAAGACAAACCGTAGTAGACAAGATAGACAACCCCTGATGCCACAAAAGCCCCCACCAACTGGGAGAGGCAATAGGGCACCAGCCTTGACCAGGACACCTTCTCCAAAACACAGAAACTCAGAGTCACCGCTGGGTTCAGATGAGCACCTGCAGGGATTGACGGGACATATTAGAGGAATAAAGGAAGGTGAAAGTTAAAAAGGGAAGGTAATTAGACACATTGGAAGGTAATGACATCTCTGATTATCTGTATTATTGGTGCTTTATGGTGTGATGTAACAGGATTTTTATAGGTATGAGCCAAGGGAAATACTTCAAGATAAATAATGCCTCTTTGTAGAGAGGCCTGGTGATAAACCTAACCATGACTTTTATTGCAATTATTAACACTTTGACTTTATAGACTGTGAAAAGCTGATGGGTTTTAGACTGAATAGAGCAGTTTAAATGTGATAGCATATTAAAAAAAAAAAAAAAAAAAAAAAAAAAAAAAGTGTGTCCATTTTAGATTTCTTTAACTTATTACCTGAGATGCCCTTGGTGAGATACATAGCTGACATAACACCCCACAGAGAAGGCCATGTTGACAGACAGAAACTGGCCTTTAGTCTCATTGCTGGTTTTTACTTGTGCAGCAGCAGCGCAGCCGAAGAGCTTCATGGCAAATAAAGAGGACAGAGAAAGTTAGAAGTTATCGCAAACGTCAGGTGAACAAGGAACAAAAATCTTTTCATGCCTAAAATCCAGACATCAAAGCTCACTTCAAGTAGAGAAACCAAAATACATGCGCACATTTCACCATTTCTTTGACTAATTATTAATAGTTCAAAGACAAATTTGCCATTAAAGTGTCATTTAATCTCCTCCTCTTTAGACTTTGCAATGAACAGTCTTATCTAAATGACCACGTAACAGACAATTGTCTCACCACAGATAACATGTTACACAGACAATCCAAGAGATGGAAAACTAATGAAAATTTCTGTGCCATAAAACACTAATTGTTGTAAACTGCATTACTTGTAGGCCAAGGTTACATTATGTAAATCCCTCTATCACCTTGATTCTGCACTCAAAAAATATTGTTTTCCAAAATGTTGACTGTAAGTAATTACATGTACATTTTCCATGTAATTTGTTAAGTACAAAGTAAAATGTTAAATTTTATGGAATCTGGTCAAATGAAATTTACATGATTGATACCAAGCAGTTTATACCAAGCAGATTTTCCTTAATGATTAATTATTTGAATAAATAAACCTTTGACTTGTTCTATTTAAAATGCATTTTACTCAAAATTATTGCTTCATGTTTATGGAGGGCCACGAATAATTTTTTGAGTGAAGTGGAGTTTTTTTTCTCTCTCTCTGCATAAACTACCTTCACCTGACTTCAGTCTTAGATTTAGTGATATATACAGTCATGTGAAGAGCTTTCACAGCACAGTCCTGTGAAAAACTGAATACCCTCCATGACTCCACCTTCATCAGCAACAGGTTGAAGTAATAATTTTCTGTGTGACTAGCAGTCTCTCACGTCAATGTGGAGGATTTTTGTTCCACCCTTCTTTCAAATGTTGCTTCAGTTCATTGAGATTTGTGGGTATTCCTTTATGCATTGCTCTCTTGAGGTCCTGCCACAGCATTTCAGTTGGCTTTGACTTTGACTGTGTCATTGCAGCACTGTGATTCTTCTCTTTGTCAGCCAGTCTATTGGAGATTTGCTGCTGTGCTTGGGATCATTGTCCTTTTGCATGACCTGTTGGACAGATGGCCTCATATCTGACTCAAGAATACTTTGGTTTACAGAGGATTTTGTGGTCGACTCAATGACTTCAAGGTGCCCAGGTCCTGTGGTTGCAAAATAGGCACAAGTCATTACCCCTCCACCACTGTGCTCGACCGCTAGGATGAGGCATTTTTACAGATATGCTGTGTTTGGTTTTCACCATGCTGATGCTGTGCATTATGGTCAAACATGTCCAATATGTTCTCATCTGTTCAAAGGGCATTCTTCCAGAATTATTGTTTGTTCAGATGCAACTTTGCCGACCTAGGCCATGCTGTCATGATGTTTTAGCAGGAAGAGGCTTCCTCCTGGCAACCCTTCTGAACAAGCCACACTTGGACAGTCTTTTTCTAATTGTACTATGATGAACTTTAACATTTCACATGACTATACAAGATAAAGTGATATATTAATGAGTACAAAACATATCCACCATTTATATGAAAATGCTCAATGCAGTGACAAAGGCTATTTTAATGTGATGCTAATAAATAATTGAAGTTTTTGAGAGTTGTTTAATTCAATAAATATTCTATCAATGTGAGGGTAGAATTTCTAACTTGGAACTACTCACATGTTGTATGCACCAATTTAGAAACATCTTAAAATTATAACACTGAAAAATTACCAACATAAGGGTGCTTCTTAGACTGGGTCTGGAAAGAGTTTAAATTTGCATATTCACATTTTAACTTATCTTTTCTTTCTCTAAGCCGTTTCCAGGTTTGATTTTATTTTGAAGGAAACACCGTCTGATTCCTTTTGTCCTTTTGATTCAAAATCAAAATGCAACTTAAAGTCTCTTACCAGCAAGACGAAAGTTCCCAAGAATTCAGCCATGCACTCTCGGACGAGGGGATTCCTCACCCTCATTGCACGTAGCTTCATCATGGCTGGAGTTCAATGAAAGCCCTCTTCTTAGCTCACCCCGCTGAGCACAGCAGCAAATGAATGCGTCTGTCACGCCTTCCGGGGATTTGCGCACTGTATCCCACCGCCCACCCCCATCTCCTCTTTGTCCACAGCTGGACAAACACTACTCATTTATGGGGTTGTCACACCTCAGGATTGGCCAGTGCAGTGAGCGTAATTGGCGCAGCTGTTAGAGGCTGATATATGAACAAAGGCCATAAAACCCCATTATATAATAAAACCAACAGATCCCCGTTAACTTCTTAAAAGAAGCCGCCTAAAGAAAATCATATTATTATTAATTATATTTTGCGTATTACTGCTGTAAAGAGCGGCTCTATAGTGGAGTGGTTTGCACATTTGACTCCTCTGTTCGAACCCGGGTGGAGACGCAACTCCCATTGGGGGCTGGTAGGAAGGGTCTCCAGCGTAAATAATCCCCCCCACCCCCCCATGAATAAGGGAGCAACCGGAAGTAGTTCTGTGTAGGTACATCGAAGCATGGCCTTTAGGCCTCCTTAATTTTTAGCTATATATAAAATATAAATATGCGTTGTGCACGAATATAACAAATTGTGTTTACCTAAAGCAAATTTCTAAGTGTGTTTATATGTAATAAGACCAACCAGTGTTAAAGGGAACATTCTCCATTAGCGTTAAGTTGATCATTAATAATTGTTCATGTTCTTCAAACACCGGACTGCTGTAACTCCAACTCAACAACAATTAGTCTGCAAAATATGTTAAAAGTTTATTTAGCAGGATTGAAATGGATTGTGAAACCTGTTAAATATATCCTTGAATTTCCATGCAGAAAGGCGCTAAACAATAAATGCACAAATTCCTGACGCACCATTTGTTGCAGATAGAAGCCCCTCTCATCATCACCGTGATTCATGTCACTGTAACCCGTGCCACTGGACTCTGGACTCTCAAGATTATGTAACCTTAATATTTGCTGTATTATTGCTGATTATTTCCACAGAGGTACGTAATCGAGGCATGAACATGGCCGTTTGATAAGATATAACGCGAATGACTGTCACACCAGGTTAATCTTGTTCATTTTTGTTATAATTTCATCTAAATCTTTCCAAAATAGAAACCTTGACTTGGTGTTTGGAGGATGTACTTTTAAGGCGTTTATGAATGTTTAAAAAGAAAAAATACTTTTAACTCCGATGCAAACGACAGCATGAGGGCGCTTTACTCCCTCTGCTGGTTGTAAGAATGACAAACATTTTATTAAGCATTTTATTAAAAAGAAATATAAAGTCTCAATGGAAAAATTATTAACTATTTACAGTATATTACATGTTTTTTCACGTAAAGGTGTCAAATGACCTGTTTTGAACTGATCAAACTCTCTGTTACAAATGTTGAATGATTTGATGACTGTACCAGCCCCCATTATTCATTAATTTCTGGCTGATACAGACGTATGCCAGGCCTTGAGGTAGAAATAATCCTGTTTTTAAAAAGAGAATGTAAGAAAAATATACACCTTTGACCTGGTCTCCAAGCTTATCTTTCTTTTTGCTTTAGGGTATTGTTATAATGACTGTACAGAAACACTTTTTTTTTTAATGACATCATGTCCAAACTTCATCACTGCAGGCGATGCTTTCTCTTATAGACAGCTTTTTGTTTTTTGGTTCATCCTCTGAATCTTACAGGGAACAAATCACTTCCTAAATCCTCATGTTTCTGAATGCTAAAGAGAGCGACGCAGCAGCACTTCCACAGGCCCAGAGGGAAGTCCTCTGATCAAAGTCCAGGCCTCTAAGCGCCTCATCCCTACCACACTTGTCCCTTGAATTTCTAAGAGCTCATCACCAGGACAGACCGTGTCAACAGGACCTCCTGAGGGGAAAAGAGAGAAAACAAGCATTCAATAAATAGCTCAAAAGAAAAATCCTCCTTGGCATAAAATGGCAATTAATGACTACTATAAATATGCATTTGTATAACGATTGGTTATAATGAGACAAACTTGGAAGATGAATATCCTTTTTTACAGCTATACCCAACAGATTACTGAAGGAAATGTGGATTGATGGAGTGCCACAGTTACTCAGTTCTTCTGCTCAGCTGGAGCCTATCCCAGCTTTCACAAGGCAAGAGATGGGGTACACCTGGACAGGTCGCCATAGACACAGACAACCATTCATATGGATAGTTAATACCCGGAGAAAACGCAGGCAGAGGGACAATGTGAAAACGCCCACAGAAGGGCCCAGCTGGCTGGAGGGTCTCCTTGCTGTGAGTCAACAGTGCTAACCACTGTACCCACCATGCTGCCCCTATCTTTTGATAAGTGGCAGGGTACACCCTGGACATGTTGCCAATCTAGCACATATTCCTAGTTTTGGTGAAGTTAATTATTGTAGCCAGTGCTGTAAATCAATGAGTATGACTGCAAAGTAAACTTTTTGCATTTGTGTGTGTGTTCATGTCCTCCAGATTGAGGAAAAGCAACAATCTGAATCTTTAAACCTCAGGATTCGCTGAAGAACTGAAGACAAGAGTTTCAGTTCTCACCTTGGAAGATCTTCCTGCACGGTGGAGCGGTCTGTTTCCCCAGACTGGAGCCTTCACCTCCCTCCAGGCTGAAGCCCAGATCCCTGCTGTTCTTCTGCAGTTGCACCACACACTAGGTGACCTAAGGGGAGTGGAAAACAGAGATCAAGTATCTCACTTTAAATTCAAGAGTAAAGATGTCTTTTCAGATCTTTGTTGAAGTATCACCTGTCTCATAGTGTTCCTGTGTTTGCCCCTGATTATTTCCTTCCTCTCTCTTCTTAGGGGCGTCTATGATGTCCCCCTTCCTGAGGACCACAACAACCATGTCCCGAGTCTTGGCCCTTCTTAAAACCCTCAAAGCCTCCCAGTGGGCACTCCCAGATAGTGCTGTGCCATTGATGGATTAAAACATGGTCACCTTCCTTTATAGAGCCTTGCTTGGCTGCAACACCTGTGTGAAAAACTTTGTGAACCTGAGCAGAGGACAAGAAAAAAAAAAGAAAACACATGAAGATACTGAAGACAATGCATTTAAATATTTGCCAAGGCGAGGCAGGAAGGAATATTTTCTCACAGTGATGGGCTTGTTTTGGTCCACGCCTCCTGCCAAACTGAAGCCTAGTCCAGCTCCCACTTCTTTATGGAGAACCACCACCTGCACGTCGTCATAGTCCTGAGGGAGACAAAGTGTTCAAAATGTTCACTTGCATTGGACTTCAGGGGTTGCTGCTGCTTTGAGTTTAAAAAAGGCAGATTTTTGTTTGAGCCTACTCAATTTAGCCTTTTGGTTTAATAGTCAGTACATAACCTAATCAGCTGCAATAGCTGTAGCAAAATTACATGTGATGTGCTTTGGTATAATCTTATCTGGATGCAAAGCATTAAAGGGAGCAGTGAAATCACCAGTGCAACCACAGTTAGAAAAAGATCAAACAACTGATTGCAAAACATAGTAGAGTATTTTAAAAGTTTTGCTGTTTTTACCTGTAGGGCATCGTCCCCCCAGGTTCCTCACTTCCTCTATGAGCTTGTCAAGCTCCTCAGTGGGCAGCACGGACACACATGAAAAGCTTGACATATCCGAGCTCAGTGAGGCAGACCGCCGGTCAGTTGATGCCAGTCATTGCTATCAATCTCTGAATCGTAGTCAGCTCCAGCCAAAATTACACAGGTCTGAAAGACTAGGGGAAGAAAAAAAAATAGTTTGGGGTAAAAACTAATCAGATGCTTTAATGAGCATCACCATAAAACCAGAAATATACATGCCACAGTGCACACCTGAGAGAGAAGCTCTTATGATCTGACGACTAATATTACTGGTGATGGTGATGAGGACCCTCCAGAGTCTGAATCGTAGTTTGAATCTTCATCTTTCTGCGTGCTTTCATCATCATCCATATCCTCATCATCACTAAAGACCTTCAAATCTGGGTTCAACCCAGCTATCCAAGCATTCAGGTCCAAAAACCGCTTCTTCCCTTTCTGGGTTGCTGTTTTGACATCCGGGGAGATGAGATCTTGAAGGTTGCTGTGGGAGGATGTGGCAAGAGTGTGAGGATGAGAGCCTGGATCTTGAGTTTTGGCTTGATATGTGACGACAGGAGTGTTTCTGTTTTCTCTGTCCGCAGTGGGAGTGTCATTCCCCAGCTGTGCCATAGGTGAAGTAGGCTGCAAGTAGCTAGGGCTGTTTGTTGGAGTCTGTTCATCATCACTTACTGGTGAAGTCATTTCAGCATGTGTCCTCTCCTGCTGTAAAGGGTCACAGGGCAGTAGTGGGGTTGGCGTGCTGTTGGCCGTCATGTCTGTCTTGCTTGCCTCTTCAGGGCTTGAGACTTTGAAGAAATCTGTCTCATCTGTGCCATGCTTTTCACTTTTGGCTCCACCTCTTTGAGGCATTTCTGGTGTGGTTTTGAGTCCAGAATATTCACCAGAATCTTTAGAACAGTCGTTTTCCCCTTTCCGATCCAAACTATTTAATCTCATCTGTTCCTTCTCTATTCTTAGTCCAGCTTCATCCAGTGATAAAGCCCTGTCTGACCAAACTTTCTTTCCTGTTCCCATCACATTGGCTTCAGCTTTAACATGTACCTCTCCCTTCTTTGAGTCCCTCCCACTTTTTCCTTAGTTCACTTATTTCTTTTACCGACCCGCTTTTCTTCACTCCTTCATGGCCCCTACTGACTGGTGATGGAACAGAAAAGGTGCGTCTGGGGCCCGTTGCCAAACCCTGAGCTCGCTGTGTCAGAGCCTCAAACTGATTGATCTTATTTTTGACACTGGCTGCTGTTTTCACTTTGGCTTTCTGTGGATTTGTCTCAAACACATCCCCGTAAGTATTCGGTTCAGTTATTTGATTTGCTCCATCATCTGTATCTATCTCATTTTTCTGATCTTTCACACTTCTGGTTCTGTCTCTCAGCATCCCGTTTATTACATTAGTTTCACTCTTTTCCTCTCCCTGGCTTGCAATGCTCTCTTCTTTGCTTTCATTTGTTTTTTTGACTCTGAATCCATTTGAATCTCTAAAAACTCTGATGTCTCTTCTAAGAAAATGTTTGGCTGTGCGTTTGCCCTAACAGCTCTAATCTGAGCACCTACACTGGACCTACTCCTGGCTCTATCCAGGGACTTTGTACCTGTTTCCACAAACCCCTTGCCCCAGTTAACTCCACCTTCCTCTGAGTATCTTCCCTGCATCCGCACTCCCGGTGAGCTCTCTCTTGTCATGCTTATCCCAGAAGAAAATGAAGTATCGCAGCCTGAAGTATTGGTGTCTTTTTGTGTCCAGATAAATGGCTTCCTGCTTTTCACTGGACTATTATTCCCCCCTGGGAAGAAACTCCAAGGTAAAGTTCCTCTCGCTGTCTTCTCGGGTGACTTTGCCGTGGTGAAATAAGAGAATCTACTGATGTTTCAGGGTTATTACAGGAACTCCTCTGTTTATAGTCATCCACTGACCAAAACCAGCAGGTCCATAGAGTTTCTCTATCCGCTCCCGTATACTTTGCGGCTCTGGACCCCGTGAAAAGTTGTTTCTGTGCACCTAGAGCTAGACCCAGACAGGGCTCTTAACCTGGAAGGAGGTGTTACCCCTACTGGCCCTTTCCAAAGCTGGCTTCTGTCTTGAACATTACTTGCACCTGCAGAATTATAAGCCTGTAGTGAAGAAATTCCTGCCTATTGCACTGCCTTCAACTCTTGTCCGCCTTCCCTCCAAAGCTCCTGCCTGTTTACTGATGTCCCCTCCACTTTTGTTGGACAACTGAGAAATGTCAGCTCTGGTACACTGATCAGGGCTTCTAGCCCCTGTGCTGAAATCTAAACTCTTACTTCTACTTGTTAAGTTAGATCTCCTCCACTCCGACCTTCCCCGTCTTTCAAATGCAGGGTTTTCCCTTCTATCAGTGCCAATCTCTGGGATTGTCTTGTTTGTTCTGACACTGATGGCCACTCCTAGTCCTGGTTTCATATCCAGTGATTGTGTCGTCATCCTTATTTGTGACATTTGTGCCAGTGTGTGTCCCATATCGTTCTCTTTCTGCAACTTCTCCTGTGCTCTCCTGCTTCCTGACATATGACCTGCGAGAGAGACTGTATGAGGGAGAGTTAGCTGAGCGGACAGTGAATTGCATCCCTGTCCTCTGCTTACTATACTCACTCAGTGAAATGGGGAGAAAAGACGAGTCCATTGTCTGAGAGTAAACAAAGTTAATGACCTCCTGTCAAATGCCAGATCCCAAAAAAAGAGCGGAAACGTGAACTTGATATTTTGGGGAATCCAAGCAACTGTTTTTTAGACTGCACTCTGGAAGCAGTTCATCTGGAAGCTCCTGTTTGGGTGTGTAAAAAACAAATAGTGGCACAGTTACAATCCTCTCATTAGATTCTTCCATAGACAGACATCCTCAATTCAGAAGTTTGATATTCCTAATTGTCCTCTGGTTTGTGGTCTGGAAGCGAGGACTCCTCTGGCTTTTCTTCTTGTTTTGACCGCAGGAGACTTTAGCTCCCCAGCTCGACCTCAGTGAACAGCTCCCATTGCCTGCCAAGCATAAAAATGCACCAAATTTTATACTCAGAATGGATTGGACTGGAATGTAGAGATATGTGGATTGTGGTTATTCTGGTCACTCAGAACGGTCAACAGAATCTCAGAGTGTTAGAGGACAGGGAGCGTAACGTGGAGTATCATTTGGGTGGAGAACATTAAAAAATGATAGGAAATTAGAACAAAACTAGACAACACTCACCCCAAACCACTTGTCATTTTGCAACATGTTCCTGCTGTCCTAACATTCCCCTATCACTGACTCACTGAACTCGCAGAACTCACAGTGTTCTCTTGCTGTACATGCATATTACACACTATGTTTACATAGGCAACATATTTGAGACTACCTGTCAGCATCAACTAAACCTGAAGATAAACTGGTCAAACTCACCTTACAGCAATCCACTCAGTTAAAAAAAAGAAAAGAACAAAGTATTAAGTGTTACAATCAGTCTCTGCAGCACGTTTCAGTCTCATGGTAAAGGAGAGACAGCAACCTTGTGGAATTCAGTTAAATGACCATAAGCGCACAGATTGACTTTGATTTACATACAGCCCTGCAGATAGCATTACTAAGGTAATGACTCATCAGGGTTATCTGTGTATACAGCCGATGAAAACATTCGTCCTGCATAACCATCTTTGATCGCTAATCAGGTCTGACTGAAGATCCAATCATCCCTAATGCCATTAAAGATAAAAAACTGGAAGCTGATAGTTTCTTGTAATTATACATTATAAGATTAGATTTATAATATGCTGTGCTTTATTAAGTCTGAAGCAAAGAACTTCTGGACCATCTCTGGAGGTGCTTTCCAGTGCAGGTGAGTCTGAGTGTCATTTTACAGAAACACCTGTTACACGGTCACAAACCTTCCCATCTGTGTAACCGGGCAACGCATACCCTTTCACTTCAAACTTCCTTTTCGAATCGAAAGGAAGAAACAAATGCACTCTGACATCAAGAAAACATACACACATTTACTCAGTTACACAGTTACAAATTAGCCCACTAAGTCCACTCATAAATTCCAAAAACAGGTACCATACCTCCTTTAAGTGTGATTCCTGTTCTTGTCCTAGGTCATTCTGTTAACTCGGCTTCATAATGAAGACAGCACTCTGCAATGACATCAACTCCTCTGTCCTCTCTCCCGTTCTCTCAGTCTTTTGTCTGATTCTCTTTCCATCAGCTTTGCATGATAGACTGTGTACAGTGACGCAGACCTGCCACACTGGTTTGTCCTCTCTCCTTTTCTTCCTCCCTGTTGCTCTCTGTCTTTCTCTCTCCTCCCCTCCTATTGTTGTTCTCTCCCTCTTTTCCTTATTCTCACAGGGTAGCATTCCTGACTGAGGTTCAATGTGTCACCCTCTAAACGCCTTGATAGGGAATGCGCGCACAAACACACACACACACACACACACACACACACACACACACACACACACACACACACACACACACACACACATAGGTTCACCTACATTTAAATACACACCCATGTGATTTGAACATGTTATATAGCTTTAGGGAGAAGAGATAGAGTTCCGATTGTGTGAAATGGTACAAGAATGACATTTCCTAAAACAGTCTTATAATATCACCCCACCTCAGGCAAACCCAAGTCCAATCATCTGGGCTGACCAGGTAACAAAATACATAATAACAGAGCACCTTTAATTAGGTCCAGAGACCACAAAGAGCCAGAAATACTAGTGGGGGATAAATATTGCTATAAGAAAGCATCTCATGTGTCATCTGTTCAACAAAACAGAGCTGTACTGCGCACGTGCACACACACGCACACACTTTGTGAGAGTCTGTGGGTTTGTAATGCTGACTAAAGGGAAAAGTATCCGAGATTGCTGATAAGTTTCTTTCTCACAAAAGAAAGAAGTATTGTTTGGGGAACAAGCAGCTTTGAACATACAGATTAAAAAAACAGGGGCGGGCCAGACATAATGTTGAAAATAAAAAGCCAAAACAAATCCTACCGATTTATTGTCAGACGCTCATCTTCTTACTGCTGCTTCGCTGCAGGCAACTGTTACTTTTACTGTCTTCCGTTGAGACAGAGGAATTGTGGTTTACCACACTAGCTTGCTGCACTACTAAATAGAGAAGTCTTAATGTCTGTGTGTGCCTACTGAAATAAATACACTTACATACAGTGCACCTAGGATAAGAATTAGGACCCTTATGATCCAATCAATGACTAGTCTTCCAGACAGAGGGCTTTTAGGTTGCACAGTGCCTCTGGGGACAGAGATAAGTGTGTGAGTAGGGGTAAATAGCCCCATGCAACTCCACAGACCCCACCCTTGTTCCTGACAGAAGAATAGCACCCACTGTCTCTGCAGGATGGATGCAAATAACAGTTCAGCTCACACAGACACACGCTGGTGCCTTGAAATTCATCTTCAGGGTGTAGGACTTAGAACAGTCTGTGTGATACAGAAATGTTGTGGGAAAGGACAGTGTATTTAATAAGTAGGTCACACGCAGTTTTTTAAACAGACAACAAGAAATTTGGTGTCAGGGAAACACAAAATATAATAGGAAGAATGGGAAAACTATATGAAATGAATTTCTGTAGAAAGCTGAAGATGAAATGACTTGGACTGAAAATCCTTTATTTTCCACTGCAGCAACATTTTGTATTTTTATTTTTATTTTTTTGATGACTTGCCTGTTGTGTTAGTTTCAGCAGCACGTTTAGTAGAATTATTTTAAAATCTAGTACATTTTATTGAAGTAACAATAAGGTAACAAAGCAGACGGCAGCATAATAGAAGTAGGATACACTGTCAAAGAGGAGAGGACAGTAAATCCACATGAAGTCTTGATGGTTTTATGGTTTTTGTGGAAGAAATGTAGAAACACATTGCTCCATTTCCTTCATTAAAAAACAAGAAGTTAGGCTGTTTTTTTTCTTCTCTTCTTCTTCCTTTTTTTTTTTTGCTCAGCATCAGTAAATATATAGTTAATGTGGGAAGCGTCAGACCTGACGTCAACCCTGTCGTACCGTCACGTGACTAGCGCGGAAGTCAACAAATGAGGCACCGGAATGTAACCGCAACAGGAGCTTGACTCCGCTGAACTTCCCCGTTTTTGTCATGTTCGTTTAATGTTGCTTGCGCGTTGTTCAAAACAGTTTAGTTAAATGAGACTCACACCGGGCCGTGGGCGCACTTCGAACCGAGATTTATTCAGTTAATTCGTCAAAAATAAACCAGCAAATACTCAAATGTTTAACGAATCTTTTCCTTCGAGAATTAACGTGGTGCTTGTGATGGCCTACGGCAGTCTGGTGAGTTTTGTTCACATTGTTGTCAGAGATCTGATCAGACTGGAAAACAATGAAAATAATCCCTAATAATCTATTAGGCTTTGACAGGTGCATCTTTTTTTTTTCACCAAAGACTTTCAGTATATAACACCTAAAGACTCACTTTGACTTGTCAATTTGTTACTGAACACAAAATGCCGTTGTTACAAGTTCGATCCCAGCACCCACGTGACTCACAATCCTCTTTTCCTTTTGTTTGCACCATTGAAATGTGTTAAGTTACTAATAGTATGTAAAATATGGTTTTTAATATTCAATATTTAATATATTTCTGTAATGCGGGGATTGATCACATTAAGAGTCAGAATTACTGCAATGTTCAGTCAGACTTGCACCCACACTGTGTGTGATTTTAAAGGATTTAGAGTAATACTGACAGCATTTAAACATTGGGGTTCTCACAGCCTGGCTCATGGACTGTGGTAAGGAACTGAATACAAAACAGGACAACTATTGGCAAAAATATAATAAAAGTAAATCAGTGTGTGTTTCTCAGCAGGTCTGTAGTGTAATGTATGTTATAGATGAGTGGCTGTGGAAACCAAAAGAAATAAAACCGAGGAGCATTCTACAGACGGACCAGTTAAACACTAATCAGACTGAGTATAGGAAAGAGGAAAGTTTTATAGCTGAGCACACCAGGGCCCAGGTGCAGCTCATGGCAATGACCGTGTTATTTAGATATTACATTTCATTATACTTAAACTCAATGTTCTTAACACAGAAGATAAAAACCTAAAACCCATGTAGGTTTAAAATTTCTTAAAGCAGTGAAAACGACAAAATAAAACATAACTTGTATTTCACTTATTTGTAAACGTGTGTGTGCGCGCGCGCGCACACACACACACACACACACCACACACACACACACACACACACACACACAAACAGCTATTGCATGTAGGCCTTTGAGAACAAAAGGCTTTGGTTGTTTTTGAATGTATGCACAGATTTGATTGTCCTTGTAGCAGCCCAGGCAGCTTGTTCCAAAGACAGGTCCACAGGAACTGAAAGCACCCTCAGCACACTTTGATCTAATTCAGTTAAAAGATCTGCACCTGATGACCTGAGAGGGCTGACGGGGGTTATTGACAGAGATGATCTTGGGGGCCAAACCATTAAGAGCTTTATGAATTAAAAAGGGGGATTTTAAAGGTAATTCTGTATAGAACTGGAAGCTGATGAAGTGACTTTAATACTGGGGTAATTCAGATTTCTGTGTGTGTGTGTGCAGACATTCTGAATAAGCTGAAGTTGTCCTACTCATGATTTAGATACTCTGCAAATAGAGCGCTACAGTAGTCTAACTTGCTTGATATGAATGCACAAGCCAATTTCTCAAGAGTCATTTTGAGATAAGAACTTCTAACTTTAGATATAATCTACAAGTGGTAGAAAACAGTTCTGGTGACCTTATTAAAATGATCAAAAAAAGAGATCATGTCCAAAATGAAGCGAAGGTTTCTGACTTGCTTACTGTGTTTCAGAGAAAGGTGGTTGATAAATATGAGCAAACCGTGAGTCTGACTTTTTGGAAAAACAACATGTTTAAAAAAAATGCAGCTAATTATTGCTCCACTTTGCCCCTGCAGGACAAAATAAGGCACTTAGGGCCTGGATAGCCTATAAGCAGTCATAGGGGTTATGCTTATTTACGCTACATGGACAAAAGTACTGGGCCACCTGCAGGAGCTGCTTGGTGATGGAAACCCATCCCATGAAGCTCTTGGCGCATCGTTTTGTGCTGATGTTAATGCCACAGCAGGTTTGGACTTCTGCGGTTTTTTGAGTCAGCAGAACGGTGGCAACGTTTAAGCACTATGTGCCTCAGCACCCGGCGACCCGCTCCCTAACTTCCTAAATGTCTAGGAGGTAAAAAAATGTCATCAATGACTTGTTTCAACAGCGCCACCTATTGGCAGTACCACACTTGAATTCAGTGAGCTCTTAGAATGACCCATTCTTTCACAGATGATTGTAAAGCTGGACGCCATGGCTGCGAGACCTTATACACTTGTGGCAATGTGACTGAAAACACCTGAATTCAAAGATTAAGAGGTGTGGCCAATAGTTTTGCCATATCACATCATATTGTTTGCATTGTGTTTCTTGTAAGGAACAAAATGAACAAACTCAGTTTAATGTGTTTGAAACGGAGAAGCAAAAGAGAGAATCGTCTACAACATTTAACTTTCTTCAGATTTTTGTCTTGTTGTTCATCTTTGTCAAGAGACAAATTATGCGACTTGCCATGAAGTCTCGAAGAGGACCACATGTATCCCTTGGCCACAATGCACCTAAGGTAAAACAAACAGCATGCAGGCATATGATCCTGAAAAGTATTCTGATGGGGGGTTTATGTGTGCGTGCTGAAGAATTGTGTGTATATTGCAGGAGCTGAGACAAGAATTGAAGCCAAGCTGAACCTAGTCCAGAAAATCCATTTTGAGCCTCGTCTGCTGGCTCCAGATGATGACCGATTAACGCAGAGCGAACAGTCTGGTTAGAGGAACAAACACACACACACACACCACTCCTGAAGCTATCCACATAAATAGTTTTCATGCCTGTGCACGTAAGGAGTCTGTGTGTGTGTTGCAGGGTCCTGTGACTATTTGTATAGAATGAGAGCACTTGATGCCATCAGAGATGCTGGTGAGCTTTTCTGTCACCATTTAATTTTGGTTTTGCCATGAATCCAAATCCAACCCAATCATAGTATATCCTCCCCACTGTTACAGCAACATCTTCAACTTTTTGTCATTAGATTTCCTTTCGTGAACTTGGAGGAACGTCCACCGCTGTGACTGGAAAAAGAATTTCGGACCTGGCTTCTGCAGCTACGAAATTCCCCATGCATGTTCAGAGACAACGAGAGCTCTGTCATTGACACAGTGCTAGATGGCTACAATAAGCTCGTCATGGGGCCGAGGTCAGCATTATTTGTGTATGTACGTGTGTACCACAGACAATCCACAATTCAGTGCTCTCATTCAAACTCACTGACCAACTTCATTAGGTACACCTTGCTAGTATCATGCTGGACATCCTTTTGCCTTCAGAACTGCTTTAATCTTCATGGCACCAATTCAGCAAACGCTTGCAGTTCCATCCAAAGGTGCTCTATTGGATTGAGATCGGGTGATTGTAGAGGCCCTTTGAGTTACAGGAGCTCAGTGTCATGTTCAAGAAACCCGTTTGTTATGATTTGAGCTTTGTGACATGGTGCATCAGAAGATGGGCACACTGGTCCTAAAGGGATGGACATGGTCAGTGATAATACTCAGGTAGGCTGTGGTGTTTAAACTGCTTTAAATGCTCAGCTAGGGGTAAGGGGCCCAAAGTGTTCCAAGAAAATATCCCCCACACTATACACCACCAAGCTGAACAGGAATCCATCTATAAAGCAGGATGAATCCATACTTTCATGTTACGCCAAATTCAGACCTTACCATCTGAATGCTCAAATCATCAGACCACACAATGTTTTTCCAGTCTTCTGCTGTCCAATTTTGATGAACTATAGCTTGAGTTTTCTGCTCTAGCTAATAGTAGAGGCACGTGGTGTGGTCTTCTGCTGCTGTAGACCAAGGTTTGATGTGTTGTGCCTTCAGAGTTGTTCTTCAGCATACCTTGGCTGTAATGAGTGGTTATTTGTGTTACTGTTGCCCTCCTTTCAGCTTGAAGCAATCCGCCCATTCTAACCTGACATTTTCACCCAGAGAACTGCCGCTCAGTGGATATTTTCTCCTATTGTTTGAACCATTCTCTGTAAACCCTAGAGATGGTTGTGTAAGAAAATCCCAGTAGATCAGCAGTTTCTGAAATACTTGGATCAGCTCGTCTGACACCAGCAGCAACGCTACATTCAAAGTCACTTAAATCACCGTTCTGCTCCCTTTATGATGCTCAGTTTGAACTTCAGCAGGTCATCTTGACCATGTCCACAAGCCTGAATGTCCTGAGTTGCTACCATGTGATTGGCTGTGTTGTGTTAACATGTAGTTGAACAGATGTGCCTGGTGAGTGTGTATCATCATCAAACACATTAGGTAATGTGGTCCACAGTTCCATGAAAAAGTGGTTAACAGCCGTGCTGAACGAACATCTCCATGTTGACCATCCACAGTAACTGTGGGAGTTCTGGTGCACTTGGCACCATTTTGCTCAGTGATTCTGTGGGTTTTTCTTAACAAAAACATCACAAAGATAAAAACTTTTGCAGACTTATCAGTGGTGATTTTTGTGGTACACTAAAGCCAGAGGTATAAGCTTTATTAACCATTAATCTGTATGCCCAGCATGCCATCTACTGCATTTTTCAATGCCATTAAAAGCACTAAAAGCATTTTTATGGGATGCATAAAAATGTATCACATGTGAAGATTTTGTCCTTGATGCACCACAGAATGTCTTTCCTGATCTTGATGTTTTCCTCTTTTTTTTTTTTTTATCTTTAGGCTTTTGGTGAAACAGAATTCTTGAAGTATCAGGAAGCTCTAACAGAAACTAGCCTCCATGTAAGAACACACATCCATTGCTCATGCTGCTCCCTTACAGCTTTTCCTTTTTGCTAATCCCAGCATGGAATGTTAATCAGGCAGCAGGAACAATCTGTTTCTCCTTGCATTGTTTCAGTGTGAAGTCTCAGAGCCAGCAGCACTTAAGTCAGCAACATCAGTCGGCAGCCAAAGACTTGACCAGCACATCGGAGCCCGCAAGCACCTCCTCTCCTTCCCCCACCCAGCCCATCTACCTCACATCTACAATGCAGCAGCGCAAGCAAGAGGCCCAGACACTTCCTGGAGCTGAAGAACTTTAAAGGACAACTACAACACTCTAGACAGTACACTCTGAAAATAAGCCCATCCAACAGAAGGTGAAGGACAAAATAGTGCTGCCAGTGATTACAGTGCCTAAAGTTTTAGAGTGAAAAGACTAAAACACTGCCTTCATATACTAACTTGTATTGCCTTGTTTACACTGTTGTGCATATCAGATTACTGTTACAGTGCTCTTTACCTAAGTGTAGCATATGCGTATTATTGCATGTATGTATTATTGCATGTGTGAGCGCTATATTTGGGCTATGCAATGAATAAAAGACCATCAGTATTTAATGCACAATGTAAAGGCCTATGCAGACTTGTTGAAATAACCAACTGTTTAAAAATGCTAATAGTACGTTTTCAGAGAAAACCAGCATTAATGGTTGCTTATTGAGGAAAAATACGCTGTTTATGACACTTCTGTTTACACGTACATTTTCACTGTCCTTTGTTGCAGAGTGAATTTGTTTACCTGTTTTTCTTTTGGTTGGTTTTTTTTTAGCCTTGCTTATTTCCTTTTACAGAAGCCATAGTGCTACTTGTTTTCAGGAACTGTGATAAGTGTTTTTTTTTTTGTTGTTGTTTAATTATTACCTCAGCGCAATGTAAATTAACAGTATTTCAGTGCATTGATGTATTCTGAATGTGAGGTATTGCATCAGGGGCTCCTCTTCCTTGCTCTTATGGACAGGCATACTGATATCTGAGCTTCTTTTTTTTCCCATCTACTATTATGGGTTCCCAGGGAGGCATTTTAATGCCTGAATAATTTATTTTATGTGGTGCCTACTATACAATTTTCCGTCCAAATAAAACTGTGACATACAGTTGAGTCATGAATTTTCTTTGATAAGAAAAGCCTAATATACACTTCATTAGGGTTGGGTCAGGAAGGGCATTCAATGTAAAACTCAGACTCTGTGATGCTCAGTTTGAATTTCATCCAGCTGTCTTGACCATGTCTACATGCCTGAATGCATTGAGTGCTGCCATATAATAGGCTATTGAACAGGTGTATCTAATAAAGTGACCAGTAAATGTACTTTTTGTCATGTGAATGGTGTCCAGCAGAGGGAGCCCACTTCACCTTATTCACTAGTCCTTTTGGAGTAAGAACTGAAAGGAAGCCCATTCATTTCAGGGATTTATTCAAAACCATAAACACAGATAACAGATTAAGATGTACTTCATACAAAAGCTTTCATATCAAACTGTCTAAGGTTTTATTTAATATTAATAAATACAAAGGAAAAAGCTGTTAGCTAGAAATTAAAACATCAAATCACATCGACATGTACAACAACAAGGTGACCGACAGGGAACTGAAATGCTTTACAAGAAATATGGAGAATAAGGACGCCTCTGAAGCAGCAGCGCTGCCAAACATCCTCACAGTTTCATAAAGTGCCATACTTTCATTGGAGTCTTGACAACCATATATTTACTTAAAAAAAAAAAACAGATCAAAGAAAAATAAATAGCCTATAAAATAATCACAGGGTGTCGCCCTTTTATAGGCTACAGTTAGTATTTACATGTTAAAGCATCACATCGTTCACATAGCAAGCGAACAGTCACGGGGGAGTCAGTAATGAGCACAAAGACTGAATTTAGATCGAGTTAATGATTCTTCACATCATGTGTCGTGAAGCTGGTGTTAGCTACGGTTTATTGATGCTGCGCTGCTGCATGTGAACTTTATCATGTCATTAGGAATTATGGCCTCCCGCCTTCCTGCACTTACAGTTTTGTTTTGATCAAACAAACACTGTAAACTCAAAAGGTCAAAACGTAGCAGGTCAAGGAAAAACACTTGCACACAGTTTGCAGTATTACATGTAAACTTAAAATGCACATCACTGTCTCTAATGCATCTACATTAAAGCTGACCATACACGTATCCATTCATTATGCATATGCGCAGACACACAAGCCCCGGTGTGTGAATGCGTACGTGTGCTGAACCCCCCCCCTTTCCTTCAAGACTGTTTGGTTTGGTAGTTGAAATTGTTGCAGTCCCCGATGTTCAGCACAGACATCGGAAACAATCATTCTTTCGTGGTCGTTGGTGGAGCTGTCAGTCAGCATCGAACAGATGATTGGTGGTTCTGAGCCCTTCTCAACAGTAACTGATTTTTATTCTTCTGGGCAGCTGGTTCACGACTTGATCTCGATGACTTTGATGAAAGGAAGTGGTTTGTTTGTTGAAGTGGACGGCCTGATTGGTTTGCTGTGGTGATGAGAGGAAGATAGATTACTTTTGAGATGGTAAACAGCATTAAGTGTATTAACCAAAGCCATGCATAAGTAAACGAGGGTGATGTGCGACCTATCAGCATTCTGGAGTGTTTACAGGTGAAATATGAGCAAAAATAAGTCACCTGTAGACAATCTGGGCGTTGCGTTCTGATGAAAGGTAGGAATTTGACCTTTGTCCTCCCAGAAAATAGTCCACTTGGTCATGCATTTCTCGGTTCTGTGCACACAGGAAGATTTCAGAGGTCACGTACAATAAAAGCAGGAAAGAAATGTGCAAATGATAAACACAGAACAGACACTGGCTTCAGCTTTTCTCCTTTTATCTTCTCTCTTTTTGCAGAGATTAGCTCAGCACATCCATTTTTTTACTCTGACCCTTCAATTTAAATTCCTCAGATATAGCTTTACAGGAGAAGCAGTCCTCACCTCAGCCTCCAAAAATGCCACCTTCTCCTCCAGCTCCTTGATCACGCGGTCTCGCTCCTGGATCACCATGCGAGAGTTCTGGAGCTAAAGATGAACAAACACGCAGTCAGACACTGAGTGATCCCTACGCAAACATGAAAATGGAGACAATGTGTTTGCTTTATAAAGTCACACATGCTCATCCCACCTGCTCGATCATGTGTCTGACTTTTCTCTGTTGACTTTTCAGCATGTCATCCAGATGGTGGATCTTTTCTTTGAGTATAGCCACCTCCTTCTCCAACTGCTCAGCTCTAAAAATACACACAGAGATTTACAGCAAACTATTGAACACACCATTGTCAGATAATTGATAAGTGTAGAGTTTTGGTTGTGTGTGTGTATTAGCTGACCTCTCCTCCCCTTTGTGGCCCTCCTCTCTGATCTTCCGGAGTTCCCGTAGTTCATCCTCACGGTTGCGGATGGCATCCCGCAGTGTGGCGCTCTCCTGCTCCATTCCTCCCAGCAGCCTCTGGAGCTCTTCGATGCGCTTGTCTTTCTTCTCGCTGGCCTCTTCTGTAATCCTCAACTTGTCCTCCTGGTCACTCAGACGCTCTCTAAGCCTGCTGCCTTCAGCCTGGATGGGTCAAGGAGGTTGATTTATTCTAAATATCACTTTCATACAACATATAAATATAAATATTGTCCGCAGTAATGCATGATGAATGTAAAAATAAGTCCGTGTTACCTGCAGTCTGTCTTTCTCCTCCAGGTGTTTCTTTTCTGCTTCCTGCAGCTGTGCATATAAGCGCTTGCTGACTTCTCTCAGCTTGGCTCTCTCTACTTCGTCATCCACATCCTAATAGAGAATAAAGCACTGGATTACTCTAATAGTACTTGCATGTTTTCATCATGATGTAATATACAATCTTGGCTCAGTTTCGGAGAAGCTGTGGGTGTGGCTGTTACGAAGAAAACAGGCGTGTCAGCGTGCGTCACTGGAGTTGGAACCTGACCGGTGTTTGCCTCGTATTTCTGCCACACTAAAGCTGTGGTGTGAGTCACAAATGTTGCTATAATCGGTGCAAAAAACAGTTAGACCAAACACAATGGTGTCACTTTTTTGTGTTTGTGCAAAACATTGCTCACACGCACACAGCAAGTGGATGCAATGTCTGGTTTAAAGGCGGCGAAGGATGAAGCATGTGTGGAATGAAGGGGGGGGGCCTGAAAACAATAACAGTAACAGGCAAGCGGTACATAGTGTGCTGGAACAGCTCTTCGCACATTTTCATACACCCTGGGGTGCTGTAAATGTAGCTGCTTTTTGTTTATGACACTGCTGTTTAACGTTACACCTCATTCTGTCTGTGAGCCTCCGGGAGGTGATCGCTTTACAGGCACCTCATAGAAAACAGCCCATAGAAAAAAGACAAACAAGGTAACATGCTTGATATATAAAAGCATGCTAGTTTGCTCACCTGCCCGTCATCTTTAGCTCCTCCTTTAGCAGATGAGGTGCTCTTTTTGAAGGGGATTCCAACTTTCCACCCATTTGTGTGCGGCTGGACAGATAAGAGGAAGTGCACACGGAAAGCATTAAAGACAGTGAGGGAGAGGTGAAGGAAATGCCATCGAGCACACAGGATGCTAGGTTAACAATGGCCTACCTTGTTTTTGGCCGCCATCTGCTCCCTCAAAGTCTTCAGGCAATACCTCACCTGTGTGACACAAAAAAAAAGGAATATTGTCATAAATTATGATATTATTTGAACATCTGTATTTTCTACTTGACCAACAGACAAACAAAAGGAAAGTCATCAGCTGAAAGGAATCACAACAGAAAGGGGTAGAATCCTGTGACCGAGGGGACTCTGGGGATGAATGATGCAAATTCTTACACAAGAAACGAAATAGGAACGACAGAGACTGTAGAATTACTGTGCGCGTTTGTGAAACTCTCAGTTAGATACTGTCCAGAGACTGACCTCCTGTATCTGTGAAACTTCATCTGACAGCATCTTCAGGCTCTCTTGGTGTTTCTGCTGCTCTTGTTTGCGGGCCTCTAGATACACCTGGAACGAGGAGATACATGAATGTGTATGCTGGTTTAACACCAGCAGAATACAAAAAAGAAAACAAATATAAAGAACCCTACCTTGATGACTTCTACCTGCTCCTCTGTGGATTTGACCGGTTCGCTGGTAAAAGCTGTTCTCTCATTGGCTGGCTGCACCAGCGCAAAAGCTCGTCCGATAGGCTGGAGATTAACAGAGATAAGAGGAGTTTACAATTGGGGTTTTTTGTGTGAGCAGACAGGCTCGATGAATTTCCAACTAAATGCAAGCACGAGTGGAGATGACAACAAAGGTTTGGCTGTGTTTCTGATCAACATTCCAACATGGGATCTGTAAGAACTGAATCAGAGTAATAATTATGAAATGTTTGTCAGGAACATCTGCATGCCTGATGAAATTAAACTGCTAACAGGCAAAAATGAAGAATATGCGGTCTTATGCAGAGCCATTTCTGTCTGTGTGGGTGTGACAGACTACGAGCCTCTATAATAAGGAGCCAGAAACATTGCGCACTAATCACTATGGAGACTAACCCATAAACATCTGGTGCTTCTTGGTCAAAACCATAAGCACAGAGAGAAAAAGATGGAGACATGTTATGCAACTGCTGCTCTGGTGGTCCCGCTGGTTTTGGTAGAACAATGGCTGTCTTGAGACATTCTGAGTGTGGGAACCACAATAATGAAAGCCTGATGGCAGCTATGGCATGTTTATAAATGACTGGTGTCTTTTTTTTTTTTTTCTTTTTCAAAGCTAATTTCTAAGGATCATAGAGAAGATTAACTGTCTGAATCTTCAGATCCAAATACGGAGTGAACAAATCCACCTTCAACACTTCTTTTCTCATCCAATAAATACATTCTCTATCATGTCTACCACCACACAAATTTAAATAGGTGAAAAATCTATTCAAAAAAAAAAAAAAGTCAAAGTATAATATTTTAAACCACACTCCAAACTACTTTTCATTGCTAAGCTCTTCCATCTGCTGATGTTCTAATGCCCAGGCTGGCCTTTCTGGTGGCCAGAACTTATCAGGTGCAAGATGTTCTTACCTTGTCCCTGTGCTGCTCTATGCTCCGAGCCACCTGGTTCTGGTCGTGAAGTGTGAGCCGCAGTCGCCTGCACCCCTCCTGAAAAAGGCAGTGAAAGTAAGAGCTTGATGAAGTGAAGCCACAAAGAGACCGTTATGTGATGGAGAGACTGATTGAGGACTATTTTGAGGAGGAGAGGGGAAAAAGAGAGGAGGAGAGACTGAGTCATACTCAGAGCGAAACAGAGAAGGAGGGACAGAGGGGGGAGTATCCAGTAAGAAAGTGAGGTATGAGCATCAGACAGAAAGCAAAACTTTTTTCACAGCTGCACAGAGACAGATTGTTTGATTTAAACTGAGTGCTACGGACGTCAGAGGGACTTAAGTGGAAACCGTCCATATGCTCACAGCCAATTGGGGGCAGTGGCTGGATTTCTGGGAAAGCAGGCAGCAAATGTAACCTCAAGCAAGATGGAATATTTCCATAGCAACATAACCTCACAGTAGCAATAAACTGTATGGCGCACTAACAATACAAGAAGGAGGAGTAAGTCAGAGGGCAAACAATGCACAGATGCCATACTTGAGCAAAACACATGGATATTTCTTTTAGTCACAGGAGAAAAGTCTCTTTAACAGAACGATTCTCAAGCAGGATGCTACTCCGTGTGCGTCTTCCAGCACAGGGAAGCCTCTAATAAGCAGTGACCTTTAAGTGTCTGTGCTAATGCAAGCATGCGGATGTGAGGGAGGAGGTCAGAGACATTATATAACTCTCATTCCAGCTGAGACAACTTGTTCTGTTTATTTTCCCATGGGTATTCACTGTGTCCGCCAAACAACTCAAAACAGAAGCAATGGGAGGCCGGCACACCGGCAAGAACGAGGAGGGAGAGAGAGAGAGAGAGAGAGAGAGAGAGAGAAGAGAGAGAAGAAGAGAGAAGAGAGAGAGAGAGAGACACACACACACAGAGATAGAGAGACACACACACAAGAGAGACACACACACACAATATATAACACACACACATAATAACACACACACACACACACACACACACATACACACATATATATATATATATACACACACACACACACACACATTTTTGATTTCTACATTTGTGTTTGTTTGTGTGTGCGCACCTGCACTCTGGTGTGTTTGAGTGGGAGTGTCTGGCCCTGTTTAGCCACTTGTATGATAATAGTTAACTTGTTTTCTTTTGCTGCACTTTGTGCAGCACAAAAAAAGCCCTACCTAGTTTGTGTTACCTTTCAAAAACAATGTTTTAGGATGTGTCAACAATCTTGCCTAAATGTCAGTTTAATTGGCGTTACCTAGGATCGATTAAATCACATGAACTCCATCTGCGGATGGACTTCGCCCAGTTGTCACGGAATTATAGATGCGTGTGTTTTCTCTGAACTTTTAATACAACTTAATGATCTTAAAGCATTTGAACAATCATTCAACAGGACTGAAAGTGCAGCTAGTACGGACCTTCCAACAAGGTCAAAGGTTAAGGTATTTACCTGGATTGATATGTTAATGTAATTTATCAAACAATTAAAAAAAACGACATTCATCAATAATGGACAATAAAAATGATGTTTTAAACCTTCTATTCTCTGCTTCTGTCTGGAAACCATGTCTGACTGCATCTTGATTCTGACCAGATGAGGGGAAATGAGCTCGCTCTGTTGCGTAATGCAATGATAAAGAGCTGTTGTGTTGGAGAAGGTCTAGGGCTAGATTCGCTGGTTATCTGTTCAGGATGCAATGAAAGGAAAGGCAAAACATGTGGGACTCATATTCAGGAGATCAAATAATCGAAAATGAACAGTGAAGACAATTTAAAAAAAAAAAGGCCAGAGGAAATACTGTAAAAGTTTTGGTAGAGGTCCAACTACAGAACTCAGGGAAATGAAAGGAAAAATTCCCCCTTTGTTCTTCATGCTTTCCTCTCAGATTGCAGACGTCTGAATGCTCTAATACGGTGCACGATTACGGGATGGGGAAAAGAGGAGGGGGTGAGGAAAGGAGAACAGCGGGATGGTTGTTAAGAAGCAAACCATCATTATACGACTTTTCTGCACTTCCACAGACAACCAAACAAAGACTCTGCTAATCCCAGCTCTGAGCTATTTAGTCTCTCTGCTGGTTTCCTCTTTTATATCCTCCTGACACAAAAATGCTGTCCCTTCCACCTTCAGCCACAACCTGTAATACTAGCCTTCCTGGGAACACAGACAAAAGGACCAGTTGGCTGCATTTATGGATGCTGACGCATGCATACACACATACACAGCTAGTCGCACACAAGAAAACACACACATGAAGTTAAGTGCACACTACCTTTATAACGGCAGAAACATGAGACTAAGCTTTATGCACGGCGTCTACGCAGCTGGGTGCGCAACAATGGACACAAAAGATCACGAGGTACCTGCGGGCTGAAAGGCTCAAAGGATACGAAGATTTTTTTTGTTTCGTACTTTGGTTTCAGGAGCCTGTAATCATGAGGGGTGAATTTACCATGAGTAAATTCCCAAGACTAGCAGCTTGGGAATGTTGCTGTTCAACACGCAAAGCTTCTGAATTTGACACTTAGAAATTGATACCATTTAAAAAGAAGAGTTCAGATTTCTGAACGGAGGTAGGAGCAGGTGTTACACCCTTAAATGGTAAAGCATCCCTTGTCTCTCCAGGTGTACTTCCTGCATTCCAAAAAAAATAAAAAATTCCTCAAATATGTGTGTGTGCAAACTTAAATCACATTCTCCCTCTCTTGCACTGCTTTCCCACACACGCTGCGCAGATGTCACTTTTGTCTTTTGTCCAATCTCGGCCTTTAAAGCGACAGGTGTGATCCGAGCCAGGTTCTTCAGTAACGTCCACACTGTTGGTGAGTTTTCAGTGTCTTACTTGCATGAGGGGAAAAAAGGAACATAAACAGACTTCTGAAGAAATCTTTTATTCTCATAGGTGTAACCTAACAAACTACATCAGCGTTGTCTCCTGTGGTACAGTTTCTTTGTGTTGTTCAGAATAACACAAGGAAATATGCAATCAAAGATTAAGTAAACAAAACTGAGAATCAAAGTTTCAATACCAACTTATCAGCGACTGGAACTGGATTATATGGCCACCTTTATGTTCGCTCACACCCAGCCTCAGCTACATGAAACCGCAAAATTCAAATCAAAATAGAATTAATACGCAGCCATGCTGATAACTTATTTGGCATTTCAGTGCTTCTTCAGGTAACAAACTTGGCATTTACAAGCCTCCAGAGGGATTTACTGCTTTTCTTTATCACATGAGAGAGTAAATGAAACACCCACTTCGGCTTTTGGTCTGTTTTCTTTACAAAGAAGGAGTCATCTAGGATTATGTGATGACCTTCATTCAGTACTTCTCAAAATTTAAACGGAATGATTAATCATCTAATTTTAGACCATTACTGGAGGATTAACTTATAAATAAGTGAATCATAAGCTGTAGACCTAGTTCATGCATCTGTGGTTCCTAGGGAGTGAAAAGGTTACTGTCTAACTGACACAGCAACCTGCGCCAACTAAAGAGTTAAATTAGGTTAAGTCCATTTTAAAGAGGGCAGAGGAGCCAACTGTTGCCATCATGTAAGAACCTGAGAAGGTGAACAGGTGATGATTAAACAACAGTCCAGGATCACGGACCCGGAGCTGTCATCGGGACAGGAGAGGAGAACACTATAATTTCTGCAATCAATAATTTTCCTGGTCTGTGGGGCATGTAAAGCAGGTGTGCGCTGGCATATTGCAATCGTTTCTCACATAAATGTGCCTACATGTCATGTTTGGCCCATCCCAGCTGGTGATGTCAGACTCTCCTGACTGAGATGACTGATGATGAGGAGAGACGTTGGGAATGTGTTCAACAGCACACAAAACACTAAACAGTGCTTGGGCTGAAAATAATACCTGGATAAATTCTGCTATTCGAGAAAGAGAAAGCACCAATGTTTCAAACACAGATAAAAAATTTAAAAAAGATTTCTGGTCACTAGCATTAACTTTAGAGCACTCTCTGTTCCAGAGTTGGTGCTAGTTGTTCCTCTTGTTTTATTTTTATCACCTCATCCCAGTTCCTGAAAATCTACTTAACAAACCAGCCACTGAAGGCTCTCTGTGCTACATCAGGCGCATTCCTCCTCCTCTTGTATCGTTACAGACGTGTCGCTGATAACTGTGTCATTAACTAATCTTTCACTACCCTACAGTTGTTACAGTATGCTGGGGTGGAAGTTCCTCGGCTGCTTCATTAACTCAGAACAGCCATATCAGATGCAAATACTGCAGGTGGGTGCCTATTTGACTGTTGCTAAAAGATAAATTTCTGTTCTCTTTAGTTGATGCAAATGTGCTATCGGCCGCATGTTCAAATGTCTCGTATGATTAGATAAACACAGGCTGGACAAACATACAGTTATATATATTGCTCCATGACACATTCCTCAGAACAGCCAGTCAGTTTATTGCCTATGTGTGTGCGTGTGTGTGAGCGGGACAGCCCTCTGTACACCTTGACATTTACGTCAGTTTATGGTTACACAACATAAAGTGACATGCAGGTCTGGACCAACGGCTCCCAAATGGTGCGAGATTGTGTGTCAATCATAGATTACAGACAAATGCACAAAAAATAATGAATTAGACAGAGATTAGCGACATTCATACACTATCTGATTGATAGCGAGGAAGTAAAATAAATAATTCGCTTTCTTTTTATGCTCACTGCAGTAAATGTGTTATCAGAAGCACCTTTATCTGACTTTATATAATGAAATAAATAATTTTTAGACAAATGATGTGTGGCTTGGAAGTTTGGCTTGCTCTTTGTTTCCTATAATAAGTGCAACCTAACAAACTACAACTGTGTTGTCTTGACAGCTTTTCTACCCTGTTAGATTTTATTTAACATATTTTATATGTTTCTGTCAAATCATTAGATATGAGCTCAGTGGATGGCATGTGTGAGGCTCAGCAGTTGGGAGTGCTGAGGTGGACGGTGACCTCAAACTACAGCGCAGGTCAACAGTTTTTTTTTTTTTCCCAGGTGAGGTAAATGATTAACGTTTTTACTGTCACGAAAGCAGACAAAGCCCATTCAGTGGATGTGAAGTGCAGCTGATGATTACCGCTGATCAAACATTCACATGCGCAGGTGGTGCACATACTGCACAAGCACAACCTTCAGGACCTGAGCTGCCTTCACTGTCTGTCACAAGTGCAACTGTAAGCCTTTAAATGATGTGGCCAGAAGGTACTTTTGACAGACACAGATGTTATTTGGATTAATACTGAGCTGCGGCCTTGTCGCTGCTGGTACGAGGAGGGGGGGGGGTGACGGGCTAATACTTTAATTACAACAAAGCCAGGGACAGTAAATACAGCAATTAGAGCAGATGAAGCCACACAGAGCACCAAACCCAGTCTATAAAGCAGAGCACAGACAGAAAAAAGAAATACACTAAAAAAGGATAGACTTGTTTAAAGACCCACTTCATTACGCATCCACACAGACAACTCACACACAGACACAAAAATACACGTAAGCCTACGAGCAAAAATATAGTAAACTTACCCCATATTCTTGACTTCTGATGTCCTCAAAGGTGCACAGACTTCTCGTCACTCCGTTCATCTTTCACAGAAATAAATAAACACTCCACACACAATAAATAAAGAATAAAACGCTTCGGTGCCTCTCTGGCCACAGCAGTCAGTCAGTGACTGTTATCAATCTCCGGGCCGGTACGTGTGCGTGGGGTATTCATTGCCTCGCAGCGCTGCGCAGCTACTTTTCTCTGCACGTCACAGTGGGAGTGCGCCACGAAACCCGCCCACAGAGAGACCGAAACAGCCAAATAGGGAACTGGGAGAATCGGGAATATCTGTGAGGGGAGGGTCAGCACCGGTACAACAACTTCTAGGACAACAACATGTAAAAACTTTACATCACGATTATTACACGATGTTCAGAGAGCAATGCAAAGGCAGGAAACAGAGGAACGTTGCTGAGCTACGGCAGGCAGCTCCTCTTTAAATGCTGTCCAGTGCGCACACTGCTCAGTGAATTATTAAGTGAGGCTGAACTTCTGGCAGAGCCTTATTAGGTTACAAAGCAAGGGACTGAATTTAGTGATTATTATTTTTTAAAATTAACTTTTCCCAGCAAAACTGACATGTGACTGCAAATGCAAATGTCAATATAACACTAATGCCAAATATAATGCAATAAGATGGCCCCAAAAAAGTAAAATAGTGCCATAAAGCTAAATAAAAGAATAAAACTGAATGTAATAAGCTACTTTAATATGGTGCCATAACCTGAACCTTTCCTTTAATGTCTATAAATGCCATCAACCTGCCAGGGACTGGAGATGAAAATTAGGCTGTATGAGCAAATCTGGCATATGTACACAATGAACTTATGTGCTCATGTTAATAAATTTGCACTGCCCCCTTTAAATAAAATAAATATTGATATACTGTTTTGAGATTAACAACTACACACCATTCAGTTCAATCTGTTCTTAGAGCAACAGTTAAAATAAATTAAAAAAAGGTTCATAACAATTCTATTTACATAAAATAATACAACAACTTGTTCGGGAACTTCCAACAGCTTGACAAAAAAGGTACATCTGTTTTCTTTCTTTCTTTATCAACTCCTTTATGCTAAGCAGATTTTCAACAGCAATGTAAAACATGCAATCTAAAGCTTACAAAACATTCCTGCAGAATTCGTAGTGTTGCACAACCTGGGCTGCAGATTTCTGTTGTGTCACCCCGAAGGCACAACTGTGACAGAGCAAATCAGTAGCAGAGCGAGCGTTCCTCTGCTGGCATGTAGCTGATGCAGCAGCAGCTGATCCAGCTCTGCCCAGATCTCAAATTGGATGACGACTTTAGTGGCATTTAGGAACAAACAACAGCTCAGCGTGATATACAAAGGATGGCGTAAAGTGAATTTGAAACAGGAGCAGAAACGGACACAAGCACAAAAGCAGGGAAAAATATTTCAGCTTATCAGACATTAACAAAATCATCTACGTTACCTGGATTTTTAATAAGTAATCATTTCTCAAACTCTACACCACATCACTAACCAAGAATGTAGTTAATCTTTATATCAGAGTGATTGTTTTTTAACTAATCATTGATTTATCACTGGGAATGAGGTTCCTCCAAATGCGCCCATCTACAAAACTAGAAGACCAGCACACCTACACCTAATGAATGTGCTACCCAACAATCAGCCATAATTGCGTGTTTACATCACACCGTTGACCACACTCAGACAGACTGATCCCGAGATCAGACAGTTGACTGTTATGAGAGTTTATGTTTTCATACGTTCACGCCTGAGACTGAGACCACGGAGTGAGTCAGATTCCTGCTAGTACATACAGTCGCGCTTCTTGTCTGCTTGGAATTTGTGCCAACTTAAAATATGTACACTATATGTACACTATAATGAACTTTGTGTTTTCAGAACCTGAAGGGTGTGTTTGCACTGAAGGTTTTTTGGTTTTTTGTAGAGGACTAAATGAAAAAGTTCCATGGCTACCTCAATAGGACAAACACAAGCGAGTCAAGAAAAGTGCTGATCTGTAGAAGGGTCCCTGCTGAAACCCAGACATAACCAGAGAACAGTTTTAATGGCTTTTGTGACAGAAAAAGGGAAACACAAATGTGTTTAAAAAAAAAAAAAAAGGCAAAAAAAAAAACAACCTTCCTTTTGTGCTTACTGTATCTACTTGGCTAAGGAGTAGGAGGCGAGAACTATAAATGAAATATAGTATATTTATTCTTTACATGCTCAATGCCAAATCTATGTGTGTATTTCTTAAGTTAGAAACAGAAACATTTCCCTCAGCATTCGTGACCTGCATTTTAGTTAGTTTGGATTTGTCCATCCCACACCACCAGCAGGTCCAATATGGTTCAACATAGATTCCACCGAAAAACTCTGATTTAAAAAGCATTCTGAAACATTCTTGAAAATAATAATGTCACTAAGTGTAGCCACATATTGTAGATTAGCAAAGTGAAACACATGGAAAACAATGGCTTGTCCACCCTTTCTGCTCATTTCCTATCATCAGGGCTGAGCTCACCGCTGAGGACACAGAGGTCACGTCCTTACATGCAGATAAAAATGATGAGTCTCTCTGGAGTTACTGGAGTTTGAATGAGTTTACTTCTAGGAAACAAAATAACCATTTCTTTACTGAATTATAAATAATACCAGCAGAAACCATTTAACTCATTTTGGTAACAAGTAGAGAAATGGGATGAGGGTTTGAGCAGTTAGTGAAAAAGGTTGAGTCTCTTTTGAGAGAGAGAAAAAAAAAAGTCTTTATTGGTATCATGAGCTCAGATTCTGGACACAGCCCTCATGTGTTATTGAACACAAGAATAGGCATTTTTATAGCACTGTATAATGACAGTCTTTGCTCCACTCCTTATCTTTTTTATTAATCATGCACTGTAATTGCAACAGGACTACTGAAAGCACATTAGTCACCATGTGTTGATAATTTCATGCACTGTTTTTATTGTATTTGTACACATGAAAACACCTGCGGGCAGATGGAAATATTTTTACACCTGTGGCACGACTGCGTTCAACAGCAGCCATACGTAACAGCAAACACGCCACGCTTTCAAAACTCAACACACCCAGTCCGTTGGTGTAGCAGCTCTCGGGTTTAAGGTTGTGCCTGGAAAACAGGAAATGTATGGAAACCCAATCCCACCCATGGAAAGTATGTTCTAGTCTAGCAAAACAGGTAATGTACACAACATGTCGGAGCTGTCCAGGTTTGGGGTATCTGGTCCTACAGCAAACATTAAAGGCGTGACTTCATGCCAACAACTTTGTTCCAAGAAAATATTTTAATGTTCAGTTCCCCGTAAGAAGGCGAAGAATGGCACTTTTTTTTTTTTTTTTACATCTTTTGTAGATCAATCACACAATAGCTCCACGGGAAGTAAAATAACTTAGTTCAAATCAGCAAGAGACTTAAAGTCTGTTGTTCCAATGTGCCAAAAAGGATGTAAAGACATAAATAACCCAGGGTGTTGGTGAAGTGCCCCCTCCAGGGTGCTGACTTTGATACCAACCCAGTGAAAACAAACTCCTAAATTCATAAAATAAATAAAAATGTTGCCTCAAAGGCATGGATCTGTTCCCAGTACAGTGAAGAGATTTTGCTGATTGTCTCCTTTCATTATTTCACTTAAATTTCAGCTCTGTAGAAGCTTCCTTGAACTTGTTTTCACATGGACTCCACACATTCCTGGCATGCCTTAACCCGGTGGTGCTCCTGGCACCCACAAAAACTATCCATCACAGTGCCAGCTCAAAGACACTGGCCTATTTGTAGTAACCTGTATTACACACCATAATCCTATTTGCACAGTTAGAGGTTCGACAAACAGACATTATTAATAGACCTAAGTCTGTCAGGGTGTTGCAGAGGTTTTATTGTTTCAGGATTTTCACACTCTCTGCTGTGAACCCTGTGAAAGCTCACATTCAACTCTAAAGCAGCCATGGTGTAATGTAACTTTAATATTAATATTAACAATAAACACTTGAGTTCTGCTTATCTTCTGATTTTGTTTTTGTGAAATGTCAGATTCAACTGAGAAAAGTGTCTTTCAGAACAATATTAGTCTCGCTTGCTTGTTGGCTCATCTTTTGTTCTCTTACTGGCATCATCAGCGTGCACAATGTCAGCATTTGGCCTGAGATACTGGAGAATACATGTGTTGAGTCAGCGCACTGCACAGAAATCTGAAGTACCACACGTAAAGAAGAGAAAACCCAAACAATTCATCCAGGTTTGATTGAACCCTGTAATCACATGGATGTATGTTTATGTTGATAAACTCTTCTATCAGCCCATCGGCTGCGGCTGATTCCGCTCTGCCTGATGCATATGGCAGCCACGATGAACAAAAACGATTATGCAACAGCAGACACAAGAAGCCAAAACAACACTGGCACTCACTTGTGGCCTCTGCAATCAACTAAATCTGCAGTTTTAAAAAATATAGATTGTTGTTTTATTCTGGCACAGATTACAACAACAAGGGTGTATCTTGCTGCCCCACCACGAGCCTGAATTGGATAAGTGGACGAAGATGGATGGATTTTTGTTCTATTTGGTGTTTTCTTCACAAAACCTCAAGAAGGCTCCAAATGAAACAATGGTGTTAACTTAAAATGGGCGTCTATCAGTGCAGTGTGTGAATCTCTTGTAATTCTATCCAGTGTTAATAAATGAAGGATAAGTTTCTTCACTCATGTAAGAAAATGCACGTGCATTTAACAAATTAGTAAACCTGAACCTGCATGGTGAAAAAAAAAGAAAAAAGAAGCTAGTCCACATATTTTGACTGCAGACATTTTACCATAGCAGAAAAGCAAAGCTATATTAAAAGATTTATGAATGAAGTGCACCAGTAAGTCATGCTACTGTGTCTGAGCCTTGGGGCAGGTAAATCCAAATTAACAGAAGCTGTGTTATCAAAGTTATTCGTTTCACTTGTGGTTTTCTAGGCTGTAGAAAAAGCTAAAAGAAAAAGCTGCTGCTCCAGAATAGCAGGAAGCAGGCTGGCAGTCTGAATAAAGACTGGAGGCTGGACACAGTCACAGTCTTTGTTATATTCTTTGGCAGTGACAATAACTGTGGCATGCTTCACCAGCTCCGGATGCAAATAGCAACTGGTAATAGATTTCAGCAGAACTCGCATAAAAAAAAACACTCCTCTGATTCTCGATAAGGATGGAGCTGCAGCCAAAACAAACATGAACTAACTCTGTGATATCTTTTGAAATACCAATATTCAGTCATGTACTTGTAAAGACAAGAAGAGTGGCAGTTTCTCAACTGGAAACATGTTTCCTACTTGAACACGGTTGCTGACCATGTCCATTCCTTTATGACCACAGTGTATCCAACTTCTGATGCAGTGGTTCCCAAAGTCGAGAGTGCTGCGGCCCACCTAAAAACCAGAAAATCCCATGGATTCCCTGCCCCCCCCCCTTCCTCCAGGTGTCCGATAGCATCGGCCTGTGAAATTTTCCTGGCTAGAAGCCTGTCTTCACTCACAATAACACAGGCTGTTGACTATAAATCGCTAATGCTATGCCAATATGTGCCCCACTTGCCACTAGCACACAAACTTCAATACAAGAGCAGTAATTTTATTTAAGAGTGGTACTATCACAAACTAACCACCTCCCATTACCAGTTTTAATTCACTTTTTATATAAATACATTTATATTAATATGTAATTATGTAAACTTGTGAGGAATTTCAAACTGAAGGAAAGTGATGACTAGTGAGTGTTAGAGCCACTATCCAAGATGAAACAACAAAGATCCATGAATACATCAGGAAGTTGGCCACAAATGATCACGTACTTAGTGAATACCTCAGGCAGCAGAAACCTGAGAAAGAAGAGGAGGAAGAGCAAGAACCATCACGGAAGGACAGACCTCTGCACGGCATGTACCACCAGCAGATAGAAGAAGTGGCTGATATCAAAAAATCCTACCAATGCCTGGATTAAGTTTGATGGATAGAGGCTGGGTCTACCACAACAAGTAAGACCCCAGGTGCAGGCTGTGCAGAGATGCCCCTGAGACAATCCAGCACATAGCAGCAGGGTGCAAGATGCTAGCAGGCGGGGCATACATGGAATGCCATAACCATGTGGCTGGCATAGTGCTGAGTATGGAATGGAAGGCCCGAGGTCAAAATGGGATATAACCCATGGGTGGTTGAGAATGAGCAAGCTAAGATCCTGTGGGGCTTCCAGATACAGTTTGTCTGTATCTGGAAGTGGTGGACAAGAAGAGAAAGAAACCCACGGTGATATTATGTAGCAATACCAAGCGATGGCAACACTAGGAAGAAGGAACACGAGAAGCTTGAGAAATACCAAGCTCTGAGAGAAGAGCTAGAGAGGATGCAGAATGTGAAGGTAATAGTGGTCGCCTTGGTAATCGGAACACTCGGGGGAGTGAACCCCAAACTGGGACAGTGGCTCCAACAGGTTCCAGGAACGATATCTACGCAGTTCTAGGAACACCTAAGATACTGCACAGGATCCCAAAGCTCTATAGCTTGAAAAATATAATTTTGCTAAAATTATCTGAAAGGTGAAACATGTAGATACTATTTGTCAGTCACTGAGTGTGTGAAAGAGATGGCTAGAAACATGTTAAAATGTCATTTTATTACTAAGTGGGCTTTATTTTGAAAGGTACGAGCGCAGTACATCATTTTTATACAATAGTAGCCATAACAGGAACCACTAAGGCAGCCATGGAATAGTTCAGTATATCCAGGAAAGCAAGCATCTTGTACCAGGTAAGTGGCTTTAATATGTGTGAGCTTTTATTTTGAAGGACACTTTTATAGAGAGTTTTACTTTGAAAGTGAAACTAGTTTGTGTCTATCAACAATTTGCATGAAAGATACAGCTAAAACATCTGTTGAAGGGTCTTTTTTGTATTTATGAGATATTATTTTGAAATTCCATAATTCCAGCATTATTTGCAGCCCCTGTTAAACAGCATTATTTTTTTTAGAAGCTTTTATTTTGAAAGCCTACCACACTTCTATTGAAGGTGTTGTTCATATGATGAATAACAGCTGTGCTGATTTGCTGTTTAAAGCTGCTGTTTGAATGGTTCTGATAAAAAGATGCGATCTTGAGAGAGACACAGAAAGGAAGGCAGACTAGGAATTCGGTCTTCAACAAAAGCTCACCAAGTGAAAACAACAAGTTGTATCCAAAAGTGAGAGGCAGCAACTTCTCAAGTACAAAATGTTCATTTTTCACATTTATATATTTGTATAAATTATGCCCAAGAAGTAAGGCTCCAAAGTTGTCTGGATTTGCACACTTTTTGGGATGCTCACCCGTTAAAATTTGTAAAATCCATGTAGGGAATTAATGCCAAAAGTCATACACTATTCCAGATTGAGCTGCATGTCCTGTCGTGGGGGTTTTCTTAAAGCTGCAAGACAAGTTACACATAAACATTTTAGGTGCAAGGATATTAATAATAATAATTATAATAATAATATAAAAACAATAAGAAGAAAAACAGACAAATAATAGAGTGCCTTAATGTTACTGCATTGGTGCACCCAACAAAGAAAAATGGACTGTCTATTCTGTGCAAAAAACAAACTATACAGTAAATACAGCAAATTAAAAATCTAACGATAAGGCAAAATATGTAATTTAACTTAATAGATTTATTGGTGATTAATTAATGTAATAGAAAACGTTTTTTCTTAATACAGCCAGCATGAAATATTTCCAGTCAACATTTACAGTGTACCAGTATCTTGAAATCCAACATATTCATGCAAAAAACATCTAATAAATCATATTCAGCACCATTTTCCAGTTTAATTGAAAACAGCTTTACACTGCCAAAGAAAATGTGATTTTAAACCTCAGCTGACTGTTCAAAGAAATCTTGAAAAAATCTACAAATATGAAATACACTATACAAAACTCATTCTCAAAGAATAAATCAATTACAAATTATTCTTTCAAAGCATTATAATTACATGATAATTACATATATGTTTAACAGGCTTGATATAAGGGAATGCATACAAGTTGTGCAGCTTTAAATTTCCGGCTGATGAAATATTCTAGCCACTATTTTTTCTTTGAAAGTGAAAAGACATTTTTCTTTCATATTCTTACAAAGGACAGTTATTAAGTGAGCAGTGTCTGTCGTGGTCAACCACAAAACAAAAACACTGGTACGTTTGCCAGGAAGACTCACCGGTTAAGTCTAATCTGAACTTTCACACTTACTGTAACACTTTTGTACCATTTATCATTATACCTGAAGCAGAATGTGTGTCTCTCCTCACGACAAGATAAGAAGCCAATTTTGTTCCAATTGTACAATTCAGCATCCCTGTGTATTATGCGACACTGAATTCTGGACAGTGGAATAAACCTATGTCTCAAATGTAAAGGACATGTTCTATAGATAAAATATAAACAAAAAAATATATATTTTTGTCATTAGTGAAAAAAATCATTTCATTCAGAAAGACTGATCTGCAGCCCATATGAGGTTTATGTTAGTAAATTAACTTTCAGACAATGTAAGAATTTTATGAGGTTGCTTTTAATGCTTTCAATGTCAACATTTGGTCCATGTTTGTTAGTTAATTCTTTGCATTGTGGACAACTGCGGTACAAAAAAAAAAAAAAAAAAAAAGAGAGGAAAAGAAAAACAAGTAACCAAAGAGAAAAGTCCAACATTTAAATTGTCTACTGTGCGAGGAAATGATGGGAATATCACTGAGGATTCCATCAAGGAACCTTTAAGTGCTTGACCCAGAATCTCAACCCTGAAAAAAGACCTAATGAATTTGTGCCAAAAAAAATGCATATCATATTCTGCTTGTTTTTTGTGTGTGTGTGTGTGTGTTTCAGACTGCATTTCTTGTCATGCAGTTGACCTACTGACTTTGTTACAGATAGAGTTTTTGTATGCTGGAGAATCTTGAGTAGTCCTTAATGTCTGCTACTGTACAATGTGCATCAAATGGAGGCATTTCAACTGTGCCCTAGAGGACATGCGTGTATGCTGTAGGCTGAAGGAAACTCCCTCAAATGTTGAGGATGTTTTGTTTCCTTCAATTCACTCTGGTATGGGGAAAAAAAATAAAAAATCACTCTCCTGTTAACCCAAATATGTCATTACCACCCCAGGTTCCCCTTCCTCATTGTCTGTAGTGCCTTTTGGTTTTACTCCAAGCCTATAAAGGAACGAATGGACACCCTCCTCCACTTCCGTCTTAGCAGAGTTATATTTTCCAACCTTCAACCTGCTCCCGAAGCACTGCTTTAACAGGAGCTGGTCTGGAGGTTGCTCTCAGTGAGGATGGAGGTAATGGTGGAAGGGTCGTAAAGGCTGTCGTCATCATCTGAGCTGAGAGCGGATGAATCCAAAGTTGGGCGCATTGCTGCCTGAGTTTTCCTCCTGTGAGACATAATTATCATTATCAGTAACTACAGTGGGGGGGAAAAATTGTAAGTTTGCTCTCTTACAAATAAATGAACAACCTCTCTCTTTTTTTTTTTTTGATAGCTTTATTTTAATGGAGAGAGACAGAATATCAACCAAAAATCCAGAAAAATCACATTACATTAAAGTTATGATTTGATTTGCTTCTCATTGAGTGAACTAAGTAATTGATCCTCTACAACCCAGCCAGAATTCTGGCTCCCACAGATTGCCTGTGTGCCCACGTGACACATACTGTAGATACCAACTCACCACAGATAATCCTGAGCTCAACTTGTTATGTGTGTAAAACACACCTGTCCACAGAATCAATTTCTTCCATTCCAACCTCTCAACCACCGTGGGCAAAACCAAAGAGCTGTCAAAGGTCGTCAGGGACAAGACTGTAGACCTGCACAGAGCTAGAAGCTAGAAGGGGCTACAAGACCATCAACAAGAAGCTTGGTGAGAAGGTGCCAACTGTTGGTGCGATTATTTGGAAATGGAAGAAATATAAAATGACCATCAATCACCCTTGGTCTGGAGCTCCATGCAAGATCTTTCCTCACATGGGTGAGGACGGTCATCAGAAATATGGTGGATCAGCCTAAAACTACATGGGAGGAGCCTGTTATTGATCTGAAGGCAAAGTTAGGACCATAGTAACCAAGAACAGAATTAGCAACACTCTTTAATGGACTGACATTCTGCATCACCCACAAGGTCCCCCTGCACATGAAGGCCCATGTACAGGCCCGTCTTAGGTTTGCCAGTCAACATTTAATTGATTCAGAAAAGGCTTGGGAAAAAGTGCCGTGGTCAGATGAAACCAAGGTCAAGTTCTTTGACATCAACTTGACCCACCGTGTTTGGAAGAAGAGAAATGCTGAGCATGACCCAAAGAAAACCATCCCCACAGTCAAGCCTGGAGGTGGAAACATTATGCGTCTGGGCTGTTTTTCTGCTAAGGGTACAGGACGACTTCACTGCATTGAGAAGCCAGTGGCCAGGGCCATGAACCTCCTTCCCTCAGCCAGAACACTGAAGATGGGTCATGGTCGGGTCTTCCAGCATGACAATAACCCAAAATATACTGCCAGGAAAACAAAGAAGTGGCTAAAGAAGAAGCATGTAAGGTCATGGAGTGGCCTATCCAGTCTCCAGACCTCAGTCTTATAGAAAATCTGTGAAGGGAGCTGAAGCTTTGAGTGGCCAAGCGGTAGCCAAGAATTTAGAAAGTTCTTATAAAGAGGAGTGAGCCAGAATCCCTCCTGAGATGAGTGCAAACCTGGAGCGCAACTACAAGAAATGTCTTACTGCTGTGCTTCCCAACAAGGGTTTCTCCACCAACTACTAAGTCATGTTTTGCTTGGGGATCAAATACTTATTTCACTCAATGACATGCAAATCAATTTATAATTTTTATGTAATAAGTTTTTTTTTTCTAGATTTTTGGTTGATATTCTGTCTTATGTGTTATGTGTAAGTGAACCAACTGAAAAATTTAGCAGGGGATCAAATAATTATTAACCCCCCCCCCCCCCCACACACACACACACACACACTGTATATTCACAAAGTAAGCTGCTATCAAGGATTTAAACATTTTCCTTATCAAATCTATCTACACAAGTACAACTGTGGCCAGATGTTTACATACATCATCGTGGACATGGATGATTTTATCCTTTTAATGATTTCTTTGAACTGGGTGGACAAGTTTGAAATTATTTGGGTTTTCACTAATCCACACAGGGTCAAAATTATACATATAGGTTCAAATATATATACATACACCCCCACTAATATTTTGCTAAATGCCCTGCAGCAAGTTGTACCTCCATCAGATACTTTTGGTAGTTATCAACAAGCTTCTGTTATAATTCTGGCTGGATATTTGACCACTCTTTTGGCAGAATTGTTAAGAATTAATTTAAATTATAGTTGGTTTTCTGTAACTTTTAAGCATGGCCCACAAATTTCAAACAGGATTGAGGTCGGGGTTTTGGGAATGCCATTCCAGAAACTTAATGTTATCCTGCTTTATCCATTCCAAAAACCAGTGTGTGTGTTTGGGATCATTGTCCTGCTTGAAAACCCAACTGTATCCAAGGTTCAAGTGTCTAGCTGTTGACATACATGACAGTTGGTACAGTGTTCCAACCAAGCATAACACTTTTTTCCAGAAGACATTGGCTTGTCCATGTGGGTGGCTGCAAAATTCAGCTGAGCTTGAAGGTACCAATTTTGGAGCAGGGGCTTTTTTCTTCTTTCTTTCTTTCAGCATCCTCTCTGTCCATGGCAATGTAACGCTTGCTTCACTGTGGACAGTGATACTGGTGTTCCAGCAGTTTCCAAGTAGTGTCAGGCTTGAGCCTTGGTGGTTCCTGGGTTGTTCCTCTCATTCAAGGGTGACAGTTTGAGTCTTCTTCCAGACCTTGGCAAAGCGGTGACACATCCAATAAATTGTATTTATAGCTGTTTGAACTGATGATCCTGACATATATACCTGACTGAAACTCTTCAAATAAGCAATTCATCTGGAGATGATCCGTTAGCTGTTTTACTCATTCAAGAATTTTTGACATAAAAGGAACATTGGAGATTGATCTATAATTAGCTAAGACAGCTGGGCCAAGTGATGGCTTTTTAAGTAATGGCTTAATTGCTGCCACCGTAAAAGCCTGTGGCACATAACCAATTAATAAAGATAGACTGATCATATTTAAGATCGAAGCATTAATTAACAGTAGGACTTCTTCGAGCAGTTTTGTAGGAATGGGGTCTATTTATATATGTGAGCCTGTATATGCTTTTGACCCTATGTGGATTAGAGAGTTAAATTATTAGGATTAATTCAAACTTGTGCACCCAATTCTTGTTTTTTTAAAGTAATTAAAGATGTATGTTGTACAATCACTCCACCCTGGAAAAAAAACAATTCAAAGAAATCATTAAAAGCTCCAAATTACTGTGACATTCATGCCCACGATGAGTGTATGTAATCACCCTTAAAGTGGTTGTCATAGCCCTCCCTCTGCTGGTAATATGAGGGAACAACATGCAAGTCCTTGGAACTTGTTCGAAGACATTTGCAATTTAATTTCCCCTGTGGTACACGAGTAATGTACCATTTTACTTTAATGAAATACACGATTCACATGTGGGTGATTGCTGGAATGTTTTACATCACACTGTGTAATGCTGCACCTCAGGGAGGTTGTGTGAATCATTTCCAGGTGTCTGTATTGGTGTGTCACAGCTAAAGAATCTGGATTCACTGATTATTACATCACTTACACACAGCTTTCTTCATTCTGTGACGTACGTAGGAGGAGAGGGTGTCTCTCTCATTCACACACACACACACACACACACCACACACACACAAACACACACACACACACACACACACACACACACCACACACACACACACACACACACACTGCTGTAATAATCTGGCTGCCAGGGAGGGTCTTGCATAATCACTACCAAAAGCTCACAGTGAGTAACAAATTAGAAGGTTGGGACAGGAAAAGGAAGCACTTACTTAAGCTCAGTTTCCAGTGCTGTGACTCTGGCCTGCAGAGCCTCTTTCAGCTCCATCTGTTCCTCCAGGTCTCTCTGAGCTTTTCTTCTCAGTCCGTCTAACCTTTCCAGCTCTGTCTCTCCTTCATCCACCTGCCTCTTCAGAGCCTTCACTCTCAGTGCAAGCTGCAGCACCAATACAGATTTAATGTTTGATGTATTCCCTTTTCTGTGAGTGCATTTCTATATTTATATTCGGCACATGGTAAACGTTTATACCTGGTCTCTCTGTTCAGTGTGTGTTTGTCTCTCCTCATCCAGTGTCATATTGAGGTCTTTCAGTTTCCTCTCCAAACGGCGTTGTGTTGCCAACACAGCGTTCTTCTCTCTATACATCAGCAAAAGAAAACATGTAAAATACTTAGCAGTTACCGAGAAAAGCCACTTGCCAGCTCACTTGTTACAAGTTCCAACTAAAAAAAAATGATTCAATCACTTACGTAAAATTGATTGACCTAGAAACCCTACACTGTTAAACCTCCTAATTTTTTAAATTAGATATTTTCAGGCATAAATTCAAGCACTTTGCCATCCAGTCTGTCTTTAAAAACATTTATGAGAAAATTCTAAAGAGCTCACTGAATTGTGTATGTGACCCACTGCTTTTGTCCACATAGTGTAAGTGAAAGATGAGGGCTTTCCTGTGATTTTGGCTACATTAATCACTGTCATAGACTGCATGACTTGCTGAACAGTCAGAGGATGAGTGAGGTGTGCCTGTTGCAGGATAACAGATTTTATGACAAGTGTTTTTTTGGAAAAGATTTTTGAAAAAGCCCCCCCCCCCAAAAAAAACCCAAAAAAAACAAAAAACAAAAACCAAAGGGAAAAACCCACAACCTCTAGTCTAGTGTTATTGTCAAACAAACGCTGCAAAAAATCTGTTTGAGAGTAAAGATCTACATGAGTGCTGTAGTCGGCTGTTTTCATTGCACCTTTCCTCACTACGTAGGCGTTCTTCCAGCTCCTGAATCTTGTTTTCCAGCTGGGAGACTCCCGCAGAGGAGCGTGACTGACCCTCCATGTCAGCCACTCGACTCCTCAGCTCCTTCAGCTGCAGGGAAAGACATGGGCAAACAGCTCTTAAAAAATACTCTAGAGTGGAGCCACAGCAGCACGTGCATGTTGGACTTTAACCTAAAGGTTTTATTTCTAATTAAATAGAGAATAAAGAGGAGTGAAATTATAGTTGGTGAGTGTTAACAAACACAAATTTGGTGCATGCGCACATACATGTCTCTCCATTGCATTCTTATCCAGCTCCAGGTCTGCTTTGAGGATCTCTCCTGCATGAGCTCAGAGCGGAGCTGATCAATCTGGTCCTGCTCGAGCCACTCGCTCCGTCAGCGATCAATCTGGTCTCTGCTCCGAGCACTCGCTCCGTCAGCATGTCCACGCTGCTTCTCCTCCTCCACCTCCAACTCCAAACGCTTCAGTTTGTCCTGAGCGAAACAAGAAGAGATCGGTTTAATTAGCTGCTCAGAGGAGAGAATGCTAAAAAAAAAAAAAAACCCACACACTAACAAATACATCAAATTACTCATGTTTATTATAATTATCAGATTCATTATATTGTAATAGAGCACATAAACAGCAGACAAGTCACCATGCTACTCTTGATTTATAAATGTAAGTAATACATGTGCAGGCTGTCACACAGGCAGTGTATGCAGAGCACAACTAGTAAAAGCTGTGAGTACAGTAGCCATGGTTTACACTCCCAAATGGTTTATTCTCCCAAAGCAGGAAGAGAGCAGATGAGCCTCTTACCTCCAGGATGCGGATTTCTCGGGTTTTCTCACTGTGGCTGTTTTTGCTGGCCTCCAGCTCTCCCTCCAAGTGGCGCAGTCTGTTGGTGAGAAGCTCTTTATCCAGCTGGTGGTTGTCTCTCTCCTCACATGCAAGAAGCAGCTCCTTCTTCTGTCGTGATATCTAGTTAGATTGATCGTAATATAGAGAAACAGAAATGTCACACTCATGCAAGAGAAAGCTGAATTAAACCATTGATCTCATACATAGGGGAGGCCATGCTGTCATGGTTTGGGTCAATTCCCTTTGGAGTGAACAGTCATTTTGCAGCATGCAGGGGCCAAGGCCTTAATCAGACACTTATCATAGTTTTTCTCTTTAATTTATCATCTGTCTGTACATGAAGACAATGAGCCAAGCATGCATCAAAAACTACTACTCAAAATGTTAAAAACACAAATACTTAAATCACTGGGACACACCTCTTCCTCCATTTTCCTTATATTTATCTGGCTTCGTTCCAGCTCAGACTGAGCATCATTTCCATGACGCTGCGCCTCCTGCATTTCCTTGCGTGCTCTCTCTTTCTGTTCATCCAGCTGAACCCTGAGAGCCTGCGCTTCCTCTCTTAACGACATGTTTACAGACTCATTCTGACGGGGACGGAGGCAGACAAGACAAAACAGAAACAGAATGAATTTTTGTGCTGTGTGCAGTGAGGACAAACAAGGACACACAAACTTATCATTTGTACAGGTATATAAACGGTCTCTCCTTCTTACTTCTTTGTTGAGTTTCTCTAGAGCTCTCCTGCTGTCGTTTGGTGTCCTCCAGCTGGCTGATGGTCTGTCTGAGTGTCTCCTTGTCCTTTTCTGAATCCTCCAGATGCTGGCTGAGTTCACGGTGCTCCTGGCTCAGTCTGGAGGCTTTCCTCTTAGCCTCATCAAGCTCAGATCTCAGGCCTCTCACCTCAGTGTGGAGGGCGAGCTCTGCCTCTGAGCTCTCTGTAGCATTGCTCTGCAGCTGAGCCTGAGCAAACCACACAGGACATCCAAATAAGCCTGAACGGGAACAGTTTACAGGGCAACACTGAGCTGGATGGTGCTGTTATTGAGGATGCAACCTTACCTCTAATCTTGAGATTTTCTCTTTGAGACGAGTGTTGGCCTCCTTCTGCTCCAGCTGGGCATCTTGGAGTGAGTTCATGTCCAGGTGAGCTCTGTTTAGCTGTGTTTTACTGCTGTCCAATTCCTCTTCAGTCAGTGAGAGCTTCTTTTTGAGCTGGGTAACTTCACTCAGTGCCTCATTAAACTTCTGCTCCAGCTCTGAGATTGTTGCTGGGTCTGGCAGCTATAGGAAGGAAATCACCAAATATTCTCTTAATATAAGAATTAAAACTTTTGAACCAACTAGTCATTCAAACACATACTTTTAATACCAAAACTACTTGACCAAGCTAGCTAGTTTATATGATCCATTTCCTGCTGTAAGATCAGACATACCCGTTTATTTTCTCTTGTGCCTTAGCGAAGTCCTCTTTGGCCTTCTGTAACTGGTCCTTCAGCCTGTTAATCTCATACTTCAGTTCAGCCTCTTGGTTCTGGTGAGATTTCTTTAAGGAGATGACCTCCATGACCTTTTTGTCAAACTCTACCCGCAATTTCTCTACCTCAGACTTGGCCTTCTGCCAATCAGCTTTGGACTGCTGGAGCTCCTAAACAGAAATGTAACAAAATGCCTCATTTTTGTTAAACAGGTTATTCAGCAGTGTCTTAGTGGTTAGGTGTAGTGTTAGTTTACTGCACCTGGTTGAGACTTTGTGTGTGGCTGGGATCTGGTATTTGTTGTTTGACAGAGTTCATTTTCTCTTGGAGTTCCTTTAGCTCTTCCTCAAATTCTTCTTTCTCCAGACGGGTTTGCAGGAGCCTGAGAAATGTGCACGTGCATCTGATCTTAACCAATCGTTCCATCCATAATTATTTTAAGCATGCTTTGTTATCTGATCAAAAGCAGTCGGAATTTATGAGTGAATCATGACAAGTGATCATAATTTACTTTGGTGTCAGCGAGCTAATAAGAGATTTCATCTTTAAGCGAAGACAAAATAAATCAATTTCCTGCTATGACATTACAGTCAGATATTCAAAGGAAAAATCTACAGTAATTTTTTACTAAACACACACAAACAAGACCATCCACACCACTCTTCATGCCAAAATCTAATTTACACATTTTTTTCTCTGTAGAGCTTGTTATATATTATGTAAAAGGGGCAGCACTGGTTAGCACTGTTCGACTCCACCTTGGTCCGGGCTTTCTGTGTGGAGTTTGCATGTTCTGCCTGTGTTTGTGTGGGTTTTCTCCAGGTACTCCGGTTTCCTCCCGTAGTCCAAAGACATGCAGTTAAAGGGGTTCGATTAATTGGTGATTCTAAACTGACCATAGGCGTGAATGGTTGTCTATCTTTTTGTGTTGGCCCTGCGACAGGCTGGCGACCTGTACAGGGTGTACCCTGTCTCTCACCCTATGACAGCTGTGATAGGCAAGTATCTAATCAGCCAATCACTTGGCAGCAACTTAGTGCATTTAAGCATGTTGACATGATCAAGATGACCTGCTGAGGTTCAATCTGAGCATCAGAATGGGGAAGGAAGGTGATTTAAGGGGCTAGCAAGACGTACCTAATAAAGTGTCCACTGAGCGTATCTGCCTCAGGTAAAGGACTCATATTTGATTTTGGAGTTAACTGTCCCTTTAATTGTTTCTGCTGACATATCATGTTTACAGTAACTGAGCCCACTGTACAGACACAATGATGAACGTAAAAGTAGAATTTCCTGAAGCTCCAGTCTGTGATTGGCATTCAGCATCACGTGTGTTAAACCAAACTACAATCATCTACGTTCAAACTGGAAGCAGAATGAATATGATCCATATTTGATTGTGAGTCATACAAACACTTGGATTTGGGCTAAAAATCATGAACTACATGAATGGAGTGTGAATGGCCTTGACACTATACAGACAGTTGTTAGCACAGTTCACCACACCTACAGTATATTTGTATATCTAAAACACAAACGCTGTTTAGTTTGTGACTCTCACTGTGTTTCAGGGTGGCTGGGTGGCTCTCTGACAGAGAGGGTGAGAAACATTTACCAGGTAGAATGAGAGAGAAAGAATGGAAACACATTAGTAAAGAGAGTGCAAAGGAAAACACGAAAAGATGGTGACCAGATGAACACTGGAAATCTCAAAGCCAGGTCAGTAATGATGAATAAACTCTGAACGATGCGACTGTTAAATCTGAATGTACTGAGACTCACTCTTGCTTAGTTGTTCGAAGCTCATCTCTGGTAGAGTGAAACTGCTCCATCCAGTGGCTGCTCTCATCTCGACAGTCCTCCAACTGCTGCTGAAGGGAGCGAACTGATGCATTTACACGCAAGCGCTCGGCCTCAATTCCTGCATGAGACTTAAGTAGGAGACAGAAAAATTGATACCACCTGTCATCTCTCTTTCACAGGGTGTCTGTAAAATCACTCTACTTGCAAGTTATTTGAACAGCTTTTCTTTCAAACATTCAAAAAAAATTTGACAGATGCTGCACTTAGGATGAGCACGCTCACCGCACTTACAGCTTCATGCTGCAGATGCTCTTAGTCAGGAAAGCTTTCGTCGCAGTACTTGGAAAGGCTGTTCAAATAAAATCAGTCCTTTTCTACTGATGGGGTGGAATTTCATGGGATGGAAATGAAAGAAGCTAAGGACATCACAATTGTCTGAGTCAATTGCACCGTATAGCATGTAATATTACAGTAGTACTTAACATGCTGTGAACTTAACCATATAATCAATCTACAGGGCTTTGAGCTGTAAAAATGTCTACATGTAAAAATGATAAATTGACACTGTAAAAGAATAAAATCATTCCTAATGTTCTCTAGAAAACTGTACAACAGCCTCCTTTTTGTAACAGGTGAACACACCTGTCCGGACATAAGAGTCCACATATATTTCTGTATTATACCTTCTTGCTGCTTCAAGAACCAGGGTGATGTGCAGAACTGTAGAGGGATAAAGCTGATTGAGCTATACTGTGAATATATAGAAAAGAGTGGTTGAAGCTAGGTTAAGAAGAGAGGTGATGATCAGCGAGCAGCAGTGTGGCTTCATGCCGAGAAAGAGCGCTACAAATACGATATGGAGACGGGCAGAAGAAGCTGCACTGTGTGGATCAAGAGAAAGCATTTGATTCCAAGAGAGAAATTGTGGTACTGTATGAGGAAGTCAGGAGTGGCAGAGAAGTTATGTGAGGCTTGTGCAGGACATGCACGAGGACAGCAAGACTATGGTAAAGTGTATGGTAGGAATGACATATGGGTTGAAGGTGGGTGTGGGATTACATCAGGGATCTGCTCTGAGCCCCCTTCTTGTTTGTAATGGCGATGGACAGGTTAACAGATGAAGTCAGTCAGGAGTCTCCGTGGACTATGATTTTTGCAAATGACACTGTGATCTGTAGTTAGAGTAGGGAGCAGGTGGAAGAGGGCCTGGAGGGGTGGAGGTACGCAGCAGAGAGAGGAGGAATGAAAGTCAGCAGAAGCAAGACAGAATACATGTGTGTGAATGAGAGGGGACAGATAGGAAGGTGAACATGCAAAGACTAGAGATAGTGAAAGTAGATGAATTTCAATAGCTGGGGTCAACCATCCAAAGCAATGGACAGCGCACAAGAGAGGTGAAGAAGAGTGCAGGCAGGGTGGAGTGGCTGGAGACAAGTGTCAGGGGTGATTTGTGACAGAAGGAGATGCTAAACATAGGGCCAGATGGAGCAGATGATCCACTGTAGTAACCCCTAAAGGGAGGAACATTTTTTGCTGCTGTTTCTTAGATTCAAAGTGTACATATTATTTATTAATGTCATTTGCAATTCTTTAATGCAACTTTATTTTATCACAATGTTTATATAGATTTTTTCCACGACCTCGCATTATAAGGCCTTCACTATGGGCTGTGGTACTTTTACTTTTCACAGTGTTAGTTTTATTGTAGATTACACAATTTCTATTCTTTATCCTGCTGCTGCTGCAACACTGTAATTTCCAAGATCAATAAAGTAACCTATTTATCTATCTACATGTCAACTGTTACTGTGATCAGCTGAGTATTGTGAGCAGTGCACACCTGAGACACCTGCTCCATGCTGCTGCGGAGCTTCTCCATATCAGCACTGTACTGCTCTCGCAGCGCCTCGATCTCTCTGTCATGTGTTGCCACCTCTTCCTTCAAAGCGCCCTTCAAAGCTGTAAGCTCCCTCTCTCTTTGTCGCAGAGTCTCCTCCAGCTTCTTCTTCAGCTGGCAGAACTCCATCAGCTGTGCCTGACATGACACCAGGTCCTGCAGACACAAGAGAAATACAGTATTAACCTGATACTGACGACAACTCAGTCATCAAAATTTTCCAACAGAAAGCTAATCTTGGGTTTAACAGTGAAGGGTTTTTTTTCACCCTGCAAAAATGAAGCTTCACAATAACGTAAGATTGTTTCTACTAAAGCTTTAAGTTTCAATTTATTTAAAATGAACCAATAACGAGGTGAGAAAAACTGTCCCGGTGCGCATGCATGTTTGTTTGTGTGTAAGTGATACCGTCTTGTTGCTGTTCTCTCTTCTCAGCTCATCTTGAAACTCAGCCAGCTGGTCCTCCATTTCTCTGACCCGCTTCTCAGCGTTCTCCCTATCCATACGCAACTGAGTCAACCTGCGAGGAAACAAGGATAAACACATGCCTGTGAGGGATTCTTTGAATGTGACCGACACACTTGTTTGTTTTTGTGTGTATGTTGCTGTGTCCTCACTCTGATTGTGTTTCATTTAATTCTTTTTTCCTTCCGGTCCAGCATCTCCTGGAGTTGCAGACTTTCATCCAGACACCTCTCCAGCTCAGCTTTCAGAGCAGGATCAGAATTGCTAACAGAGTCCTAGGCGCGGGCAGACATGATGAATAAAAGAGCGGTGAAACATAACACTCTCTGTTCTGCTGCCGTAAACAATGGGCTTTTAAGAAATGTTGAAGCAGGGTTGCATTTGCCCACCAATCACTATGCATAAGAGATTAAGTTTATAAAGAGCTATTAGAGATTAAGCCCTGCCCAGCTTCCTTAAGACAACATATAATGGGTAATTATTTAAGTTAGATTATTTTTTTTGTGTGCACCTCTGACCCGACCAGAGCTTAAGGGATTAATCTGAGGATTAATCTGAAGCACACTCCAAGCTAAGGATCCCCGAGTCCTCCTGGTAAGATTGTTTAAAAAGGCACAAAAACTCATTTTCTCAGTTGATTTGGTTGGTGGAGTTGCTGCTCTCATTCAAGAAGAGTGGCTTAAGTGTTTATGTGTAGCACTAGATGTGATCCGTGTAATTAGAACTGAGTTCCTTTGGTAGGCTGCTCTGAATGTTAACATCTTCTGGAGGCTGATTTGAGAAAAACTTGCTGGGTCTTACAAGACACTGAAACTAAACACTAGCACACAGTTTCCACTTATACCAACAGAAGATTATGACTAAAATAAGATTCAAGTTGATATTATGGTTCAATTTGTCCCATGTATAAATAAAATAATTAAATTTATCAGCACATATAATTTTAACACTTCTGAAGTTTCAGTTCAAATGTAATTTGATGTATGCAGTGCCAGTTTACAGCAACAGCTGGCTGAAGGTGCTTTATATTGTACTGTAACGGCCTTACAATATTAGAGAGAAAACCCCAACAATCAGATGATTCTCTTTGAGCAAGCACTTAGCAACGTTTGGGAGCAAGAACTCCCTTTTAACACAAAGAAAACTCCAGTAAAACCAGGCTCAGGGAGGGGCAGCCATCTGCTCTGAACGGGTGGAGGGTGAGGGGAAAAAAAGAGCAGACAAAAGTGTTGTTATAAATATCAATATCTCTACCTCACTTCTTTCTCTCTGCTCCACTTACCTTCCTTTCTTCCAGCAGTGCAATTTGTAGTTCAGTCACCTTTTCTTCAAGCTTCCGTTTCTCACTTATCCACTCCTGCCTCAGGTTTTGTTTGGGCTATCAACAAAGTGGACATCCATGTAAACTGTCTCTTCAGTAAACAGCAGAAGAAAAGAAAATACTTCTCATAGAACTTTATACTTTCAAAACAAGCAAACCTTTAGGTTCTGAATCCTCTGAAAGATGAGCTTTACTTTGTGCCTGATAATAACATCGGTCTCACTGCTCCTGTGGAAAGGCAAAACTGGTCAAATGACACATTTACGCACATGTAACCATTTGCTTTTTCCCACTATTTTATTGAGCCAACTCAATGTGTGCAAAAGTAGCAACGGGAAGATAAAGTGGAAGTCTGTACCCTTGTCTCAGGATGTTGTATACAGTCTGCATGGCCTGCTCCTCTTCACTGCTCAGCTCTGCACTCTGACCCTGGTCCAGCAAAAGGTCAGGGGTCACCTTAAGACATAGATCAGAAAACTACTCTTGCACTTTTGCCTGCGTTGTGGTGGGTGTAGCTCATTGAAAATCTAATTTAATATCCAACCACAAAAGACTGAATTCTTACTTGTGCCTCAGTCAGATTTCGCTGTGGTGGCTCCACTGAAGTCCACTGATTCGCTGAGTGTCCTGGAACTTTGAAAGTGCCCTGGCTGCGGCCCAAGCTGCTGTGAGTTGAGGATGCAGGCAAGGTGTAGGGGTTGGCCGTGGTGGGAGGAGATGCAGCTCTTGGATGTTGCTGTGGAGGAGAAAGTCCTCTCTGCTGGCCTCCAGCATTAACACCACCAAACCTGTTTATTAGCCTGTTGACAGACGTCTGTCTCTTATTATGGTCTAGATCATATTGCTGAGGAGGGGGTTCAGGACTGTCCCTCACTGATCCCAGTGACCTGTTAAGCCCTGACTGATAAGAACCGTGCCACATATTTCTTTCAGTGCCCCCCTCTCTATCACTGACATGCCATCCCTGCTCTCCATCTCCCTTACTCCAAGTCCTGCATCCAGATTCCCATAACTACCAGACTTCCCATCCCCTGGTGGTCTAGACAGCTGAAAATCTTCACTATCAGCCCGTCCATCCCTGTCAAGCAGCGACCCATGCGACTGAGCTCTACGTAGTGGCCCTCCCTGCTCTCCTCCTCCTACATGATCTCCCTCTATTCCTGGGTCTGCCTTCTCTCTCTTCCGGGGAAGGCTATTATGGCCAGGAGAGTACTGGGTCTTTATCTGAACCCCATACGAATCTCCTTTCTTTCCATCCTTCAGGACCACATATGGATGGCCATCAATACCTTGCACCCTGACTGCTACACCATATTTAGAAGCAGTTTGAGACTTGGTCTTGGGCTGGGTGACAGGCTGCACGCCACCATTCTCGTAGAGATCATTAATGAAGCGGATCTGGACAACCATAGTCCACTGGGGTCTTCCGATCTGAAGATGGTGTGGTCATGCTGGCGACAACAAGCAGAATAAGAGGAAGAAGAAAGAGGAGGAAATAAGTTGTGGTCGGTTATATTTGCGTAATTTAAAAAATTAACTTTGGATTTGAGATTTATTGTACTGTGCAATGTCTTAAGCCAGCCCTCATTTCTTTAGATTTTTCTTCCAAGGAGACAGTCTTGTAATTTTTTAAAAGTGGCCTTGAACAAAAGCTCTCCAGGCTTTATGACCCGAGAGCTGCATCTGACCCTTCAGTTGAGCCATCTACTGTTCGCCAAAGCCTCATCACAAATAGTTTCAGTGAAAGGGTGGCTTTCAAGAAGCCATTCTTGAAGGGAGGGGAAAGGGAAGGGAATCAGGGAGAAAAGGCTGAGGTATGCCAGATTAAACAAAAACTGGACTGAAAATCAGCAGCAACAGGTCTTTTAAAGTGATAAATCCAAATTTGAATTTTTTTAGTTTAAATGATCATCAGTACATATGGAGAAGGTAAAACACAGTGGAGGCTCTGTCATGGTTTGGAGATGCATTTCAGCCAACGGTGTTGAAGATCTTGTTAAAATTAATGGAATTATGAATGCAGAAAAGGACCATCAGATTTTGATACACCATGAAATACCATCTGATTGGTAACATCTTAATTTTTCAGCATGACAATGATCCCAAACACACTGCCAAGCAGTAAAAGCATATCTAGATAAAAAACAAACAATAGAACACTATCAGTCACAGACTGGCCTCCTCAGAGCCCGGACCTCAACATTATTGAAGCAGCGTGGGATCATCTCAACAGAACAGAACAAAAGACAGCCAACATCCAAATAAGAGCTTTGAATGTCCTTCAAGAACACTCGAGAACTATTCCTGAAGACTAAAGAAATGAGAGGGAAGCTGCCTCAGAGAGTATATACTGTATTTACATGTTCATTTGTACATATTTTAATAAATGCTGCACCCATTTCCAATGTACCTAGCAACACATAAAAGGAACCATTCAAATCACATTTTGGTAAAAAAAAGTAAGAAAAAAAAAAAAGAAAGAAAGTTGTAGTGTGACACCCCTGTCTCTGTTACACACAGATCTTGGTCCTATTTGGGTTTCTTCTTTCTCGTTTGTTTTTATATTCAAAAACAACAACAACAACAAAACACTTGTACTTTGTTTTGCACAGAGACACTGACATTGCTTTGTTTACAGCCACTCTGTAGATAAATTATCTAATTCTGACCAAGCATATCAATGTTGCACATCAAGCAGTTATTCTCAGGGCTGATATGATGGTTACTTATATCAACTGTATTACTGTATCAAAGCAGGAAAAACAATCTGCACCCATCAGACTTAGCCCAGGACAAAAAGAGATTTCTACATGCAGGGTTTAGCTGAGGTATGTGTGTAGCTGTTCCCACACCTCAAATATAAAATGAGTAATACTGAAAAATATATAACCACAGCCACACCTAAAGCATCAGCTGATAACTTTTTGAAGCTATATCAGTCTCAGCGGTTTGCTGTCCACCTCACCTGGACTCATGAGTTTATTTTTCATTGTAGAACGTCCCCCTCAGCTATAAATGTTTAGGGTACGACAAATCTAATGGGCCTGTAACATAAAATCTTTATGTAAATGGTTATTTTCTCTTTTTTTTTTCAAATATCAATATCAGTACCAGCTTTAAAATTCATAATCATAAAAAGATTGCCTGGATAGTAGACTTTTATCCTGAAATGTAAAAAGCGAGAGATACAGCCTTTCTCTTAAAATACATGGACTGAGATTTATAGGCACTTACTTTCTGGCTCTTTACTGCTTATATGGACTTTGACCTCAGTGCACACCATTAGTCATTAACCTGAGAGCACACACCCATATATCGCTTTCCCCTTGTGATGACCAACTAAGCCATTCCAAACTTTGGACGTTTCCAAGTCTAAAGTTGTATTCCCTCAATAAAACTTGGACAGTTTGAATACAGACAGCGACTACAGCAACTAGTCAAGTGTCATTGCTCCATTCATGAACTACCTCTGCAATTTCTCAGCTCTTTTCTTTTCCTGTCTCCCTAATCTTAACTCTTTGTACTCCCTGATAACACATGAAGAGGACTTCTAAAAGTACTGCTTCAACTGATCACGCCAATGTAAAGGTTTAGTCAGTGCCAGCCTTCTTCATCACTATACTGGCTGATAATGACTTGTTTGTGACACAGTAAAACCCCAACCACAGAACACTACAGTGGTAGGGTTCATTCAACTCTCTCCCAAACTATTACAAAACTATCCCCACCCCCACCAGTACCTTCCACTTCCTGTCTGAAGCTTTCCGAGGTGACAGACAGAAAGTGGGTTGGGAAACAGAATGGGAGGGTGAAGTGAGAGGGAAAGAAAAAAAAACAAAAAAACACTCAACTTTTCTTCTCTTATCAGTGCTGTGTGTGATAAAATCCAAAGTCAACCTGTTCCTCTGAAACAACTCTCCATCTCAGCCTCCTGCCCACACAAAGGTCCGGCTACAAATGTAATCATCAAATAGATAACTGTTTTTCACAGACACATGTACCCATAAATTATTGCAACACTTTTTATTTCTACACTGACTTTGGAATCTGTGGGACAACACATCCCAGCCAATCTCCTTTGAGAAATTAGAAAGGCAAGCAGGACTGGTCACTATGAAAGTAAATTTTATATGTGAAACAGTTTCAGAGCAAGATAAGAAGGTAATGACTGGCCTGGTAATGAATGGAGTGACATCACTGAGAATGACCTTCAAAGGTATCTGTGTGCAGCTGATTGATTTTTTTTTTTCTTTTTTTCTTCACCCTTTGGGAACAACAGAAGCAGCGCCGTTTGTCACAACAAGTTTGTGAAATCGAGCATTAAAGCCTTCAGTTCACTGTTGTAAACCAAGGTCAAACAAATATGCCGTGCACTGACAGCTGCAGCACAGACATACAAGAAATGAATTAATCAACATTCTTGATTTGATGCGACTCGCTCATCTAAACAGGCGTGATCTGTAAAGCTACGAGTGGGCGAAACTGACTTGAAGAAATCAAACTGTAAAGCAGAAACATATTTTCCTCTGTGAATATCTGTTTATTTCTCACAGAGGAGCAAGGCACTTCTAGCTCTGGCAGAGGGACATGGTTGAGGAAGAACTCATCCCATTGTCCAGATGATGTGGGGCAGAAAATGAGGGCAGCAATTCTGGGAATGCTATAACTATCCCCGCTGTTCCTGCCCCTTTCCCTTCCGTCACACTGTCCATCTGATTACCAAGAATCATTCTCAATACTTAAATTTCCCTTTTAGTCTTCACTCCAATATTTCCCCCCACAGTATTCTAAGTAAAGATCCTTTCCATACTGAGAGTAGGATGGCAAACAAGCTCTCCTTAATCTTGAACTCGTGATGTGAAACTAACATGTCACACATAAGGTGATTACGCTCTTAAAAAAACTAAACAAAAAACTCTGCATGTGTTTTCAGAGCTGAAACAATCTAGCAACCAATAAGCATGTGAACAGTGATTATTCTCTAGATCCACCACCGTAATTATGAGTTACTGCAACTTTAACAACAGACCAGCTCTGCTTGCATGGCTATATCCGCAGCTTTTGTAATTTCTTGAGTCATGCTACCCTGCAGTTATGCTGACAGGCCTGTGCCTGCAGCCTCAGTTGAACTGAAGTTGCTTTCCTTTTAAGACTTAAGGTGGAAAAGAAAAGGGAATTAGGAGATCAGAGTTGGTGAGGAGGGAAATAAACAACAGCAGCATGTGGAATCACATGCCTCTGCTGACTCAAAATTCACATGGCTAATATGATCACATTATCTCAGGACTAGCCCGAAAATGACACAGCTGGAGATAGCAGCAAGGGTGAAAAACTTATACTAAGGATGTAAAAACAATCCTTTTGCCAAATGGTATGCACTAAGAGTATTCGAGAATGTGCTATGTTTTTAACTGAACCCAATATGCTCCTTCCCAACATTTCTCTCTCATTCTCAGACTGAACTAAAGCAGCTTTGCATGAGTCACAGCTCAAAACAATCCTGATTCAGCCCATACTGGTCCTTGGTGCAGCCACTAAATTCATAAACACCTGAAATAAGCTGTTTAGCTCCTCTCCCTTTAAGACCATCCTCCTTTTAAGCCAACTTTTTTTTCATTGGCTACCAAAAGCAAACAGAAGGTTTGAACAGCATGTGGGTGAGGCTCTGCTTTAAAATTACCCATTATGACTTATCAAGCTGAAATTATTACATGGTGTTAAACCCAGTACATACGGTGCTTATCAAATTTCTTAGAAATTGTCACAAAAACAAGAAAATGCAAATATTTTAGAAATCTGTCAAAACATTTTTTAAAACTAAAAATTATATTATTTATTAGGCAAATAAAGTGAATTTCATATTTTTATAGCCAAACGTGAGCCGGCACACTGGACTCCTCTGATATGTTAGAAATTAAGCAAGCATAACGTTCAACCACTGAAATGAAGTTTTCTGTTCATGAACGCAATTAAATTAAAAAAAAAAAAAAAAAAAAAGTAAATTGAAAATTCATGGATAACAACAATTATATTTTGTATTAAAAATAGGATTTAAATTAAAGAGATTGTGCATTCTGGCAGATTAACCAGTACAGAAACATAAAAATTATCTTTACTGTTAATCTGGGGCAGATGTGGCATAAAACTTACATTGGTGGTGGTCTAATAAATTTATTAAGGATAGAAATGTAAACCTCTCTGCTGAAAAATGTTGAAAGTGATGGAGGACAGACAGATACTAAATTATGGAAGCATGAAATCACCACATTTGATTTGATTCAAACTCATTCCAATTGTCATCCAGGCATTACAGTCTATTTGCTAACTGGACTAATTATGTGAGAGTTAGTTTACAGCTTGCTATAAAGCAGACATATACACGCTGTAAAAAGTATTTAATCTCTTTTCCTTCAAGTGAATCATTAAGTTTTACAGGAGCGTCCCGGAAAACACGAATGTGAGGGTGTAACAACAGCGATACAAGTGGCATACTCTCTCCTCTGCTCTTAAAGGACAGTCAGGTACTCAGTATTCACCTTCTCCATTACATTCTTGACATAACAACAAGCCCTCATCCTCTTTCACTCTCAAACAAACACCCATTTATTCCTCTTCTCAATCTAAAGGAGTTCATTGGCATAACAATGCACAAAAATGACACAAAAGTAGGAGCACATAAATACACTCCCTTTTCCACATTCCTGACACTTGTCTCTCTGTCCTTTACACATACAGGGGCTGAAAGTGTGTCAGTAGGGGTGGGGGCTGTTACATGGGGGTTTTTATCTGCACACTTGAGTGTATCAGCAGCTTGTACGTGTAACACTGCACTAGTCTTTAACTGTTAGTCCAGAGTGAAGCATTCCCACCATATTAAGTGTTTTGAAACTGTACCCGAGGCTTTGCAGACTCAGTGCTATAATTAGTGAAATTCATGACACAATCCATGAGCCTTTCCCCACCTCAAAACTATAATCTGCTGTTCCTTCCTGCCTGTGTCATCAGTTTCACATGAGCTGTGAAGAGAACAAAAGCAGGTGAACTTTTAATGCATGTTTACCCATCATTTACCCGGGTTTAATCCTTACATGGTTTGACCTATGGTTGCATTTATCCTTTGAGCACTGGTGCCTGTGGTAAAACGTTTCTCCTGTGCAGTTTTTCCACTGACAGATCTCCCAGGTGTGCACAGAAACAGGGATACCTGATTTGTGCATAAACAACAATATGGTTTTAAATTATAACTCTTTGACATTAAAACGATAGTCGCTAATTCTACATTTGTCTTACAGAGACCATATAACCATATAGTTTTAACACACACTTCTTATTTAGTTCACCTCACTTAACGGGCAAATCTGAGTTATCTTGGAGTAACGTTAGCTGGTAGCGCGGTCTCCTCTCTCTCTCGCGAACCATCGTTAGCTGCCCAGGCAACAGGGGAAAAAAAGCCCACAGTGTTTTTTTTTTCCTGTAAACTATTACATAACTGCCATAAACGAAGAAATAAGTTCCGCTAGGCAGCACCAGAAACCCACAAAGTGCCAAACTAACTGTCTGAGGAGTCGTGCGTGTCTGTTTAGCAGTCTGGCTATATGAGAGGTCCCAAACCAAGCGTAAGTTACCTCTTTTTTTTTTACTTATTCTTCAGCTCCTCTCGTATCCTCTCGCCTCCCGTATGCCGATAATAATTCAAATATCTTCAGTAACAACCATCAAAGCCCGAACATAAATGTACATAGAAAAGCCTAACTGCTACTCAAATTATCACAGCAACAAGTTCATTATGCTGCTGCTGGGAATGCAACCTGTTACCTTTTGTCAGGGATGTAAACGTCCCGCCCAGTCCCGCCAGACAGAACTCTGTGATTGGACCGTTGTGCTGGCTTGGGCGGGGTTATAAAAACTGGCTAGGTTGTTATTGGTGAAATCTCCATGTCAGTCATTCTCTGTTTCTGGACCATTTGACACCTTTTCGCTGAAAATGGAACCTGTATTTTTATTTATTTTTTTAATATTTATTTAAATATATACCTTACAAATAATGACCCCCATGACCTAGATAAACAACACTTTTCAAGGACTACTGATGGACGCAGGTGACTGCTACCTCAATATTTTTGTTTCTCCTGCTTACCAGTAGATGGAGCAGCTGTACTCCAGCTGGTAGACGACCGACCTCCCTTAAAACAAAACAGTTTTGACTGAGTGCCAGTTTGCTAGATAGCGCATGAAAAACTGACACAAAAATACCTTTTTGTTGGTGTTTAGAATGTGTCTGTTCAGAAGATAGCAGTTTAGGTTATAGATGTAATTTTTAATTATAATTTATAGTTTGTGTATTTTTTATTTATTTATTTTGCCAATCGTGAGATGGTTATTACTAATTTACAACAGCTGTATTTGTCATTTTTGCATCTTCTATGATGGGTACAATAAACCGGTTGAAAAATTTCACATCTGTATTATAGTAATAAGATTGCAGATGACACTGGTTGATGATGAATCAATGATTATCCAATAATATGATCTATATGATTCTGAAAAGTGCCATTCTACATAATGAGTATGTTCGTTTTAGGTAAAGTATTTTATTATAGAACTTGTGTACTATAGAGCTATGCAAGTAGGATTATCATTTTTACATTTAAATAGTCTAAATAATCATTTTGCCACTTTCAACCCTGAACCATTGCTTACTTTTGCTGCAATATGCCTAGGCTGCTGGGGGGGGGGGGGGGGGGGGGGGGGGGGCGCTTCCCATGATGCACTGAGCATTCCTTCTTCACTCATCTCTTTTCAATACAGTAGTGTTTATACAACACTACTGTATTTAATCATTAGTAATTATTAAACTCTGTCTCTCTCTCCCATAACACGTCTTTTGTACCTTCTGCCTCTGCTCTCTTCTCTTTCCCCTCCCACCAAACCGCAAATGGTTGGGTGTGAGGGCTGTCCCTCCCTGAGCCTGGTTCTGCTGGAGATTTCTTCCTGTTTAAAAGGGAGTTTTTCCTTCCCACTGTCATCAAGTGGTTGCTCACAGGGGGTCGTTTGATTGTTGGTGTGTCTTTTTAGGGCCTTTACCTTACAATATAAAGGGCCTTGAGGCGACTGTGGTTGTAAATTGGCACTATATAAATAAAACTGACTTTAACTGAAAACTGAGTGCTTGAAAAGAAAGCGAGGCAAAACTTCTTTACAAATCTAAAGAAGTCCAGTCCACTTCTTTTTAGACACTCAAGAGACTCCCATGACCTGGATAACAAGAACCTACACAGATGTTTAAACTTCACTTCCATTTTTAAGCACAACTTTTCACACTATAATGGGCCCCTCTGCTTTTGTTCCTGGTCACCCCACGTACCTCGCCATTTAAAAAAAATCACGGAAACGCCCCTGAGCGTAAAAACATATTAGGTAAAGCTAACTTTTATGTCCTTTGTTATCGTTTGCTGCAGAAATAGTTGCCATGTTATTTGGAGCTGAGCTGACCACAATTACTAAATTAATTGTTTAAGTTAACGTTTTTATGAGATTTTTATTAGATTTACATCTTGGTAAGTAAAACTCCTACTCCGCCCATTGCGCACAGCTCCTCCCCAGAAACCAGCGACATCCCACAGTCTGCTCGCTCGAACTTTACTCTCCTCTCATCACTTCGCCAGGCACAGACTGGCCGCACCATCTCACGCTCCGGGAATGGGATCTTTACTGGGTTCAAAGAAAAACTTCCAATTCTTTCGAGTTTATGCTCTGCAAAAGTTACTTTTCAAACTGCAGGGATAGTTGTTACTGCAGTGTGCAGGGTGACAGCAGCACAGAGCCACTGGCCAATGATCTCCAAGACGCACCAGAAGTTGTGTGAGAGGTTCAGGAGCTAGGAATCAGTATAGTATCATAAAGTGGGCTCTGCTTACAGTGATTAGTCAGGTATCCTTGCTTACCACAGTTTCTACCGTCGAAGTGTAAGCAAAGTAAGTGTGCGTAAAGTTGGAGCTGTTAAGCACGGTTGAAAGTTAGTTTATGGGGGAGGCTAATGCAAGGAGGTGTAAAAACAAAACAAAACACGGATTTAGTAACTTTTAAAATAAGTAAGAGTTGTCAAAAACCTGACAACCATGGCAAAATGGTTCAGAGATTTCCCCATCAACCTGAAGAACGGAACCGAAAGGGTGCGCTCAGCCTCCGAATCTGGTACACAAACCCGACCCAAACCTTCGTTTTCACGAGACAGTTTGAAAGGAAATCAGCGCAGAGATGGGGGAGTGGGGGGTTTGTTGGCGGGGAGAAATAGGAAGAATTCGGCTACAGAACTTGGTCGCAACAATGCTGGTTCTGGTGGAACAGTCTGGGATAGTCTCACAGCTGGAAAATGTCGCAAGAACGCCAAGAGCGAGACTGGGTCATCAGATGAGAACCGCCAGGTCAGGACCTCTAGTCTGGCGCAAGCGTACATCAGCAGAATGATCAAAGTGGACAAACAAGAAAAGACCCCCAAATTTAATGGGATAAATGAACAGAAGCTGCCTGAGAATGAGAAGGGAAGATCTGACATCAAAACTACGGTGAGTAACTTTTAGAACTTATAGATCGCAGTCAACATGCACCAGTCTTCAGATTTCAGCATTTATTTTTTATTTATAAATTAATTAATTAAAACATCAATATACTACAAGGCTTAAGGTCTGTGTTTTCTTTTGTGTTTTCCCTCTCCACCTCAGATCATAACCCTGTATTCAGTTTCCATCGCTCTTAAAAGAACACAATGCAGTTTCACTACATTGTCTCAGATCACACAGGCAAACACAATGCGCTGACCTCTTTGCACAAGTATTTCCGCTTGTCCCTCCATTACTTGTCAGTCAGTCATGGACACCACACACACACACACACACACACACACACACACACACACACACACACACACAACTTTTGAATAGATAGCATTGTGCTTTTTCCTTTTCACAGCTTATTATCCTGGAGGACTATGCAGATCCTTTTGATGCGGAGAAAACCAAGGAGCAGAGAGAGGCTGAGAGAGCAGGGGTGAATGATGGGTACATGGAGCCTTATGATGCCCAAGTCATCATCACAGGTGAGGTCAGGGTCATCAGCTAGTATCTCAGCAACTGCAATTTCATTGCAGAGGTGCCAAGGTGACCACCAGCCTGTGCCAATTTCAGACCAGTACATCTTGGTTTTTCAGTTTTCTTTAACTGTTTTCTCAGGGGCTGAGCGATGTACACTACATATTTTAGTGACCATACCATAAGAGTTCATTTGTGAACTTAGGCCTACAGCAGAGCTTTGAACAGTAAAGTCAGAGTCACTTACAGAAAGATGACAAAAATACTAGTATTTTTAACAGCAACATTGATTTGTACATCTTCACCTTGTAAACATTTTTTCTTTGATTTGACCATCTTTTGTCTCCTGAGAGCATAATTCTTTTTTTTTTCTTTTTTTTTACCTTTTGCCTCACTTTCTATCGTGCTTGATAAGCCAAGTCAATTATAAGCAAGTAAAGGAGCACCAGTTACTAATCTTATTTAAGTTTCTCAGTGCTTAACTATATTGCATTCTTGTTAATTCATCATTTTAAAGGCACTGAGAGCCAAACTAGATCCTCAGTCTCTCCACTGACTTCCCTCCCCGCTGGCGGTGGCTATAGTAACAGTGTTGTGCAGGGACAATGGGTGCAGCTTCCTCTTCCAGTTTCCTGTCTCCTGCCTCTGTTTCCTTTGCCCCATTCTCTCGATAGGACTTTGGCTCTAAATGCACGCACGCACGCGCACACACACACACACACACACACACACACACACACACACAACACACACACACACACACACACACCCAATACTTTATGGTCCCCTGCATGTGACAAGAATCGAAAGCCCCCCGACACACGTCACCCCTGCCTGAAAACCTACAGGTTTCCCCCCCTGGTCTCACCCAGTCACTTCCCAACAGTCAGGAAGTGGTCCGGTTAGTCAGCCAATCAGCGGCTGTGTTGACCTTTTCCTCCTGTAAATCCATTGTTTGGTTACACAATAGTGTAGACACACAGGCTACCTGACGGGCAGCTAAAGGGAAAAAAAAAGGAACATAACAATTAAAAGTCCCTTAAAATGTTAAAAAAAGACAATATTCAAACAATACATGATTTATTTGAAAGAAACAACCAAAAGAACAGAACAGTGGAGTCTATATATACAGTCAGCACAATGTTGTTTTGTAGACTGTGTGGAGTAACTCGCACTAGAATGAAAACATGTATTAAATTAAGGATGTTTATAAGCTGCAGCTGATGAACAGGTTTATTATGTACTCTGCCCGAAATGTCTGATTTGGACCAGTTATATTTGAGGGTTTACTTAAGTAAAAGTAAATTAGTGAATTTGTTTTTATTGTAATTTAGCTGATTTACCTGTGAACATTTACTGTAAGGCAAATATCTTTTATCAAAATGTTAACCAGAATGGGGCAAAACACAAAGTTGGGGGTGTTTGTTTTGCAAGGACAACTATGTGCCTTTAGTTGTTCAACTCCTACAGTTAGTAAATTGATCACATATCCATTGTGCTACAGAGGTTCGTAGACGGGGCTCCAAAGACCTCCTAAAAGTGTGTGTCCTGTTGGATCGAGGCCAGAGAGAGGGGAAGGCAGAAGAGGGAATGCCTACACCCCCAAATATCTATGACATACCCTATGAAGGAGGACTAGAGGGCGACAGTGAGGGGGTCTGGATCCCTGTCACACGACCAGAGTCTGATGTCCGTCCAGCTGGAGAGTACGAGCTGCCGTGGGAGTGGAGAAAGGAGGACATTGTTAGAGCACTGGCAGGTAGAGAAAAGGCGAGAGGGATGATGGGAAGGGTGGGGTTTAGGGTGTGGAGGAAGGATAACTTGGATTTTATTTGTACAGCACACACATAACAGCAAGTTTGTGTTTGCATTAAAGCAGAAACAAAACAATCCTTCTGAATGAATTTCCAGAGATATGTTTACTTTGGTATCACTGGCATGCTTTGATAGAATTTTATTATGAAAGGTTGATATTGTCTCTGCTGCTTCTTTCAGCTCAGTTTGAGGCGGTGGATTGTTCTCCCAGTAAAGAGAACAATTCAAGCTCTGGTCGCCAGCAGCAGCAGCAGCAGCAACAGCAGCAGCAGCAGCAACAGCAGCACACCCTGAGGCAGAGGAACTGGAGCCATAAAACACTTGTCTCCTCTTCTTCGTCATCTTCCTCTTCCTCATCCTTTCCATCTTCCCCTATTCTTAAACTCTCCCCTCTGACACAGGTATCTCCCTCCTTTCCAACCCTCAAGCTCTCACCCTCATCCAGCCCTACTAAACTTTCCCCCCCATCTCCTACCTCTCCCAGTGCCCCACTGGATGGGGAGGCAGCCAAAATCGACCCCAGTGTGCCCCTGGAGAAGCAGAGGTAAGGAGGGAGAAAGAGACATATTTATCTCCATAAGTAAGGACTAAAACAAGTCAGGTTTTTGAGTAACAGATGACTAATATGATGTGCAGCAAGCCACCACGTTTATTACATCATGATAAAAAAAAATATGTGCATTAAATGAGACCTTTAAGATGCAGTTTTAAAACACAGAAGTTGAAGAAACAACAAATCAAAGATAAACTACTGTAAAAATATTACATCATCTTAAAAGATTTGTTAGATCCCCATTTTTAAGAGGAACTTCCCTGTAAAATGTACACATATCTTGATGTAGATATCTTATTTGATAGCTTGCATGGTGTTAAGTGAATGAGTCCAGGGTTTAAATCCAACCAGTTAAGCCCAAAATATCCTCAGGACAGAGTCTGATTAAGTCTTTTCAGTTTATGTATTACTCTTTTGATAGACCTGTGACCTATCTCTGACCTTTGCACCTGCTGAGATCAAATTTAGCACCCACCACAGCGTCCCTGAACATGATTAGTGGATGAAAGGAATGAAACAAATTTAGATGAGGGGTTAAGAAATCTCACCTTTATCTCAGACCCATTGTTTGTCTTTATCTAAATTCACATCACATTTCTGATTAACTCTACGGAGTAAAGTGCACCTCATATTTGCGTGCTGTGTAGCTCTGCTCTGCTCTGCATTTGTTTTTGTTTTTTTTTTAATTTATTTAAGATAAGCTGACAACCTTTAGACCCCCACCCCCACCGCCTACCTTTGTTGTGAACAGCACCTTCCTCAGTGTTTGGCTGAAAATCAGTTTCACTTTGTAATGGTTAAAAGCAATCAAGCAAAGTTCCATCAACATCTTCTCTGGTGTCTCACAAAGCCAAATACAGTACACGTGCCATGAGCAGCATAATGTACCGCACATGGCACTGCAGAAAATTCTTGGTGAAACTAAGCTTTTGCCAGCAGAAGCGCACGCCAGCAACAACCCTCATGATGAGGTGCTGAGCACGAATGGTGGATGGAGGGCACAACCTTAAGGTGAGACAGAGTCTCACAGTAACTTTCTCATAATATTAAGCACGGCCTTTCTTTTTACATGGGACTTATCGTGGAAGCCTCTTAGCATTTGTTCTTTGCATGTTGTGGTTGAATGTCAGTGTGTTTTGCCTCTCAGCATCCTGTTTATATATGGCTCCCGCCCGTGGCCACTGTCAGCACCACCTTGTGTCCTAACAGGCCTTTCTGGACACTCTACAAAATCATATACATCTTGTTCATTTTATTTACCTCAGCCTCTCCAGTTTACCTTTGACTCATTCCATCTGCAGTATATACCCGTCAGTCTAATTCACAGTGACTGTAATTCATTGTCAGCGTGTTTCATTCCTCCAGTCAATCTCTCTCTTTTTTTTTCCTCTCTCAGTGTTATTGTATATCATTAACTTGGCATCTGACTTAACTCCATATGCCACAATGCTATATGTCAGTGATCTGTTGTGTCTCTCTCTCTCCTCATCCTGCTCACCGCTATCTCCCTCCTCCATCGCCTCACCAAGCTGGTACCATGGCAGTGTGAGTCGGCAGCAGGCTGAGGCTCAGCTGCAGCGCTGCAGGGAAGCAAGCTTCTTGGTGAGAGACAGCGAATCAGGAACCAGCAAATACTCCATTGCTCTGAAGTGAGTGCACGTTGTCAGACATCATTTTCACGAATTTGCATCGGTGTGAAAATCAAACGTCTTTTTCTGATTTCATTTTCTTGATTTTCCCAATCAAAAATGTGTTTCTGTTTATTTAGCCTCCTTTTTAAAAAAAAAAATTCATTTAGTCTCTAGTCAAAAAAAGCCCATTAATCCTCTGCTATAATTTGTATTTTAAACCTTAAAAATAAATGGACTCATTTTCCATTAAATGCATTTAGATATTATTTCTCACTGACATTTTACGCAGCATCAATTAAGCCAGACCGTAGCTATTTTTGAGGCATTACCGAGGAGGTACAATAGCTGCCACTGTAGTGGAAACCTCTAAGGTGCTAATGCATGAGAATGTGTGTCATTTGTAGAGCAGATGCTTTCAACAAGCGTGCCAGGAACAGGTTCTCTAGGATAAAGACTGAAATCCTGTGGTGCCATTGTGTGTGGGAGTGTGTGTGTGTGCTCATGCACCTCAATGCACATTTGTTGTACGCTGCTCATTCATTTGAGAGTCCACATCATTAACCCCATTTAAGCATCCACTGAACTCAGAAAGTGCAGTCTTGTGTGGGGAGAGATAATATTTCTTTTTTTTTCCCCATCTTCTCTGGTTGTGTCATCTGTGTAAAGGATTGTCTCTTCAGAGAATCCTGATGATAAATATATTTTTTTAAAATGTGTCTTCCTCTCTGTCTTGTTCCTTTAGGACCAGTCAAAGCTGTGTGCACATCATTGTGGCCCAGACTAAGAACAGTAAGGGCTTGTGCTACACACTGGATCAGAGCAGCTGTGTTTTCTCCAATATCCCTGAGCTGGTCTACCACTACCACACACACAGACTGCCTTTCACTGGAGCAGAGCACATGACCCTGCAGCATCCTGTGCCCAGGCCACACTGAGGATACATAAAGAGAGACACACTCGGACACAAGCACACATGCTCACACACAAGCAGAGACATTTAGACACAAATCTGCACAGGCACATACATAAATATGTTGACATATGTGCACACACATACTCAAAGACATGCTGCTTTGGATTCTTGTGTACTACTCTGATAAGTTATAGTTTTTGTCGCCTCCAAACACTACCTAGTGGTCAATATCAGACACTACAGCAGATTGTACACATTGCTAAAGAACTGAACGTCTTCCATCTAAATCAGCAAACACACCAATGCTTTGATCCCTGAAATGATAAACAAGAAGATATATTCGGCCCCCTTTTACCTTCAGAATTGCTTTAATTCTTCATGGCATAGAATCAACAAGGTGCTGGAAACAAACAATCTTCAAACATTTGGTCCATATTGACCTGAATACATCATGCAGTTTTGTCATTTGTGGTCTTTTGTCATTTGTGGTGGTTTAAAAGGTGCTCAATTGGTACTATGGGGGCCAAAGTGTGTATTTTGGCCAAAGGCCAAACTACTCAGACCAGTCCATCTGGCACCAACAATCATGCCACATTTAAAGTCACTTTTTTTAAAATCGCCTTTCTTCACCACCTTTCTGATGCTCAGTTTGAATTTCAGCGGTTGGCGTTGACCATGTTTAAATGCCTAAATGTATTCGGTTGCTGCCATGTATTTGGATGATTAACAACCAATTAAGCAGGTGTACCCAATGAAGTGGCCAGCTCTTGCTAGTCTGTCTGTGTGATCAATACACCTAATTGGACTACATTCACTCATCCATCTGACATGTCAATCAGCCTATTGATCTATCCCTAAAACTGGGCACATTTGCCAACGACTCTGTGTCAAGAGAAAGAGCTCTATTGATTGGATGATTAGAGCTAGTGTAGAGGGATGGGTTTTCCTGTCAGCAAAAATGGTTTTAGTATGTATAAGTGTTCTTTGTAGCAAATGTGTGAATATCAGGCCTTATTTACTTGTTTAAATGCTGTATGAAGCCCTTATGACTGAAAATCTATCTTACTTAGTTGTGAATGAACTGCACCTGTGCATAAATGCTACATGTAAGAAGCGATTGTTGGATAGCCACCTTTTTTCCATCACTGTCACAATTTTTTGATCTGTATATTAATGTTGTAAAACATTTATTCAGTAAATAAAGTACAGTTCATTTTAAGTGAGGAAAAACTGTGTTATTAATAGACTTTGCAAGGCACAAAAGTCAAAGCAGGGTTCAAGGAAAAAGGCAATATAACAGAGATGAGAAGCTAACCAGAGCAAATCTGTGGGCTGTTCTTTTGTAGCTAGAAAAACCATTGACCTGAGTGTGAAATCAATTAGTTACACACACAAACACACACACACACATGCACATACGCACACGCGCACTCACATATTTGTTATAAACAAATACTGACAAACCTAAGCGCACATACACTCAGAATGCATACATAAGTAGTGCACACACAAATAGCATTTACTCACACAACCCCAAAGGTGCTGTATTTAAATCCTTGCCAACACACACGAAGCTTCTCACAAAATAGCAAAAAGCTTTACGCTCACAGTGACGCGCGGAAGTGTGTGTGTTTGTGCTAAGATATGTCTTACCAGCAAACACCAGTGTGCTGAGTTGTATGAGCATCTCTTACAGAATGTGTGTGCATGACCGCGTGTGCAAGCATGAGTATGTGCACCCATGTGTACACCCGTATATGTACACACAGTCCTATTCTGTGTGTGTGTGTGTGTGTGTGTGCGTGTGTGTGTGTGTGTATGTCAGTGTGAGTGAGAGACATTCTTCTGTTCAGGGATTACCATGTTGCCATGGTGATTAGTTAGAGTGAGGTAGTGCTCTCTCTACAGGGAATGATGAGAGGAAGAGGGAGGAGAGACAGGCTGCAATATATATATATATATATATATATATATATATATATATATATATATATATATATATATATATATATATATATAAAAGCTATGAATAATTGTAGCCATAGTAGCATTGAAGGTCCCCCACAAATATCCCACTTGGTTTGTGAATGGAGAGCTGCAACATTTAATGCCAAGGAAGTGTCAAAATGACCAAGTAATAAGCTCCATTTATTGTTAGCTCATAAATCACAATTATTGATTGTCTGACGCCTCCTTAACAGGCCAAAATCCATGATCTACTCTAGAAAAATACATCTTGTACTCGCTGACACTTCAGCAACTCTATGCTCACTTTTGCACAAGCTTTATTTAACCTAGACATTCCGGTTCAAGGGCTCTCCCTAATCTTGGCTATCGTGCTACCCAGTGTGTCACAAATAGCAATGTTACACAACAACAGACAGTGCTAACTATCCTGCCCTCCTTGCCATCCGTGTGATCTGTCGTGGTTAGTCCTGTATGTACTCATAATTAAATCACAGAGCAGGTCAAAACAAATAAGAGGCCTGGGGTGCTGGATGCATTATTCTTGGGAGCCTGTTTCTTTTTGGAAAGGTTGGTTTTGGTATTCGTCCAGCTTAAAATTTTTGATGCTTTTTTGACTTTTAATTAATAGCGCTTTGAGAATCACCTTGTTGGTGCAAAAATATTATATTATGCCTGTCAAACTGTGTTATATTTGCATTTGTATAGATTCAACTAAAGAAATGTACAAATCATGTGTTTTTGTGACTGGCTGCTAGTAACAAAGTGCCTAATGATACAATTTAAAATTGTTTCTTTGCTAAGTTGTCTGTTTTATGTAGACACAGCACTAGTAGGGTTATTATTGTAGGGTCTTTACCCACAATACAAAGCGCCTTGAGGCGACAGTTTGTTGTGATTTGGCGCTATATAAATAAAATTGAATTGAAATTGAATTGAATTGAATAGTTCATCCCGTGAATTAGGGACTGTTTTTATGCTTAAATGATTCATAGGAAAAAAAATCCCATTCTTCTCAAAATGAGTGAAAAAGCAGCCAATGTACAAAGACCTTCAGAAAGCCTGGAGAACTACAGCTCAATACCACTTTAAAACCAGCTGCAAGAAAATCTGGCTCCTTGGAAGCAAAATAGAAAGAACTAAGGGGTGGCTCAAGACTTTTGCACAGTATTGTACCATTCATTAGTAATGATTTATAGAACATTTTATTCTTAAAAACATGTCAAAATGATTAAATCTAGCTAATGACAGTTACCTTATGTTTTAAGTGAAGAAATTTCCAAAATCCATCTTGATTTTTTATTTTTATTTTCGATATTTCAACACAAAACAAAAAAATTCAACCTGGGTTTAATTTTGAAAAAATAAATGCAAATTGGGGCATGTTAACATAGATAAGGCCTGATCTGTACATAAAACTCTATACATAAAATAGTAATTTTCCTAAAAAACAGTAATCAGCTAGGGAGGTTTCATGGGGATATAAGCCTATTACTTGTCTATCCTCTTTGCCTGCTGTGTCTCACTTCACATATGTTCCTTTGTAATAGAAAAATGTTCGTACTTCGGAACCTTCAAAAATCATTGAAAAATACTAGAGTATCTAAAAACTGTATTGTCCCACTTTTCAACATGGATTATTTATTTCATAGTGCATAAAAAGATACTGACTTTTGGAAATATGTGGCTTTTAAAGACACAAATGATGAGCATGATTTCTATCATCTGAATTCAAGATTTAAGTTAGACTCATTAAGTGTCAGAAGTGGAATTAAAATCCTTATTTTTAGTATTTTATTATCCATCCATCCATCCACCCATCCTGAATGGGCTGGAACCCATCTCAGCTTTCATAGGGCAAGAGGCGGGACACACCCTGCACAGGTTGCCAGTCCATCACACGGCCAACATAGAGAGAGAGACAGATAACAATTCACGCTCACATTCACACCAATTAACTTAATAAGCATGCCTTTGGACTTTGGGAGGAAGCCAGGGTACCAGGGGAGAACCCACAGGCACAGGGAGAACATTCAAACTCCAACAGAAGGGCCACAGCTGGCCGGTGGTTTCTAACCATGAAACCTCTTACTTACCACAGAATATTGTAAGCAGAAATGTATTTATAGAGACTAAAATATTTTTAATTCTACTTGTTAAATTACGCATCATGTAACTAAATGACAAGGTTATATCAATGACAAGAACTGGTGCACAAATTTAAAATGCAAATTAAGGAGACAATTTACACAACTTTTCAAAAATATTTTTGATTACTTTTATATCAATACATCATATTTTATAAGTTAGGTTTTTTTGTCTATAAAACCTCAGAGTGCTAAGGAGAGACAATAGTCTAATAAATGTAATGAGAAAAGAGTACAATAGATGTGTGGCAATGTAAAGTAACTAACTGGAAATACCTCAGAATTTTATAAGAATAGTCACATTCCTCCACTGTAATTTCCTATACTTTGTTGAGTCTGGTTCCTTTAATCACTCTGTGATTCATAGTTCAGATTTGTGTTTCCGAGATATGACAGAAGCACAGGAAGTAACTGCAGCTGCTAGAAGACGGAATGACAGCAGGAAAGGAAGGGACAGAGGAAAGAATCAAGCGAGAGGGAGCGTGAGGTGGTGTTAGGGGAAGACAAGCACTCGTGGGGGTCCCAGCTTTTAAATAATTCAGAGAGAGACTCACAGCACTCAGTGAGGGGAGGAGCACTGTCAGGTCAGTTCATTCGTTGCAAAGAAGAGGTAGGGGTGGGGGTGGGGGGTGGATGGGTTGGGGGAAGGAGACGACTGTACAGCAGTGGGAGGGAGGAAAAATGTATAAAGATAGCATGGGAGAGGAAGACGTGGAGGACCGTGGAAGATTTTGCTATTTTGTGCATTTATGCATGAGTGTGTTTTTTGTGGCAGCTGCGCACGTGTGTTCACCTATGTGTGTGTTTCCGTGATGAAAATAGACAAAGTGAAGGAGAAACAATTCGCTTCCTCCTGGAGCTTTCTGGTTTCTCTGAGTCACTATGGCAACCGCCTCCTCCCTCCATCCCATACTTCTGTTTACTTAGCTTTTTTTGCTCTCCCACACTCTTTTGACTTCCTTCCTATACTCCTATTTTTTTTGCTGCATTCCCTTTGCCCTTCATCACTCCATTCAGTTATCATCCAGCTTGTGAGCCACAGGTCCACTCAGCCTCTCCATCCCAGTAATGCCTTTTGTTCTGTGCAGTTTTAACATCTTTGACTTTAAGAATGGGAATCAGAGGTCACTTTAGTGGGCTGGAGAGGAAGAAACAAATGTAATGATTGATTAAGTTACAGGAGGGTAGAAGTGAAGAAAAGGGCACATAGAAACTTTCAGACAAAAGGCCATCCTGGAAAGTAAGCTTGTATGAGGATTTTTTAATGGGGACAGATGTGGGGTGTGGCAGATACCAGAGCATCAACTTAGCACCTCACACACACACACACACACACACACACACACACACACACACACACACACACACACCACACACACACACACACACACACCCTTGTCTTTATTATGTTGTGGGGGCACCTGACCAGAACATGCATTGTGGGGACCGGCCTTTCTCGTGGTTGTACAGCGCTGAAAAAAATTGGGCAGTATTTCACAAAGGACCTAAATATAGTTGTCACTTCAAATTATGAATCAGACAAAGTAGAGTTACCAGACCTGACTAGGAACAGCCTTTGGGGGACTTGTCAGGTATTTAGTATTAAGTGGGGACAATGTGTACACACTGTCTGGTTTTTCATTCTTCCTGAGTACTGCTTAATACACTTCCAGGTTAAACTTACATTGTGGAACCAATTAATACACTTCCAGGTTAAACTTACATTGTGGAACCAATTAATACACTTTTAGGTTAAACTTACTTTGTGGAACCAATTAATACACTTTCAGGTTAAATTTAAGTTGTGGAACCAATTAATACACTTCCAGGTTAAACTTACTTTGTGGAACCAATTATGACCCTTGACTTGTAAAAAGTATACTGAGCAAAAAGTTCTGTTAAGCAACTGTACACCATTAAATTTAATTTACACAGTATTATGTATAAGTTCAATTAATGGGTCTCCCATCCATGATTAGATACTGTTACTTAAAAAAGTAAAACAGACTGATTAAAGTTTCAAGAATGAACAATGTGAGACCAGCATCACTAAGCACAAGTAAATAAATACATCACACCATGATTAAAAAACTAAAAATAAACTCTGCATCATAAACCATTCTATTTAATAACCTTATGCACTCCAGCTTATCCACACACCAAATGTATTAATAGTACAATACATCCATTCATCCCATCCAATTTCTTCTGTTTATCCTTTTCTGGGTCGTGGAGGGGCTTGAGCCTATCCCAGCTATCACAGGGTAAGAGGCAGGGTACACCTTGGACAGGCTGCCAGCCTGTCAGTATTTTCTCTTTATTTCTTAGGTTAAATTTGAGAAATTGTTCAAAATGAGAGACTTAGTACAGATTAATTCAACAGTTTAAAAGTTTTATTTGGATGTTAAAGCAAAACATGTTTTTGTAAATTTCTCCAAGTAGCATATCCAAAGAAAGTGTTAAACAGAAGCAGTCACTGGGATCGTTTTAAATATTAAGCTTTTCAGTAACTATATGAATGTAAATAAAAATCCTTTAGGGTCTGGATGCTGGTTGGACAAGAAGCACAAATAAAAGGTTACAGACTCCAAAAAAATTTTTCTGACATTGAAAAAATGAAATCTAAAGTATCATTTTAAAAAATCTATATTGAAATTAACCATTAGTTACAGCCTTTGTATTGCAATCAGTACAGATTTTTATTTCTCTGAAAATTTTAACACTCCCTTCACAGGGTACAAATACTGGTGCAATAATTTATCTTGAAAGTACAAACAACAGTGACAAAGAACCTGTGTCCACCGTCCTTAGGTGGAGATGTCCAAGCACCAAGCTCTTTTTCTGGTCATCTGGTGACATTACTTCTGTCAGTAAAGTCAGAACAGTCCTCGCCTGTTTCATGAATATGTTCCTCTCCAGTTCTGGTGGAGTCAAAATGGCTAACCTGGTTGCTCATCTTTAGAAAAGAAAAAAATTAAAGTCAGCAAACCAACTAAACATTTGCTATGTGCACTGGATGTGCATTATCATCAAAGAAATAGTAAATGCATACATGCATCTTATCTACAGTATATCACAAGAGTACACCCCTCATATTTCGATAGTAATTTATATCTTTTCAAGGGAAAACACTGGGAAAATCCTTATATACAGATGAAGCCACTTAAAATGGCCGGCCAATCCGTGATGGGATCTTGGCCAGTCCATGGCCGAAATGAGATCCCCTGCTCATGACGTAGACAGTGCAGCCATGACTGGGAACGCCCCTAAGCAGCATTTGGGAAAACTGGTGGTAATGCCTTGTGTATCCACCAGGAGGAGCAGTGATAGTGGAAGCACTTTCAATTACAGCCCGCTATGCTGTATATAATTCATACATGTTATATTTGCTCAGGGGTTCTATGATTGTAACATAATCATAATGTTGAACCTTCCTGTAAAACACTGATATAAATATTTGCTTGCTGCCAGTAAAGTAGAGGATGTATACACTGAACAAGCTGACTAATGAATGTGACAGCATGAAACAATTATTTAACTGCAATGCTAATGTTTGTAAACAAAAAATAAATTCAAAATGTAAACATGAATTGATTATTGCTGAGTTCTGTCAGTGGCGCATTTATACGACAGAGAGAAGCTGGATTGCAATAATGATGTATGTGAGTGTGTAGTCTGCTCTAAAGAAATATGGCAGAAATATGTGGAGCTCTAATCTAAACATTTAGGGTGAAGACTCAGTGAAAAGCTACTTTAGGGGAGGGACCCAACGATTTGGCTCTTAAAAAACAGGAATAATCCCGTGCCAGTGATGTGCCGGTGTTGTGTCAAAAGGTGATTGTCTGCCAAAAAGCGACTTCTGGTATTTACCAGAAAATTATTGCTTGTATTTAAATGGCTGTAAATGATTTGTTGACCTATAATCTGCTTTCTAAATTAATAGTCACAATCATGCCGCTGTGAAAGCGACTAAATGCAACAACAGCCACATGTTCCGCAACAGTGTCCAGCCGAATACTGCAGTATTTATATATTTATAGGAACAAAAACTGCATATGCTGACAGGTAGGAGAAAGTGAACAGGGCATTAATGTTTGTCTGAAAAACCCTAATCCGATGAATAAATAAACACACTAATTACATGATGCACTATCACCAGTTTTACAAATAATTTATAGACTGCATAATTTTAAAATGTAGTAGACGGCCTGCCACAAACCACTTTGTCTTTTTCTATAAATTAAAATTGCACGTGTAACACCCAAACGTGTAGCCCCCTTTTTTTTCACTAGAAACCACACATAGGCTACTGGACCAGTTCGAGATTCATACTAGGAAAACCAAGAAACATCTCATTCCCAATGGAACGTCTAGAGATGCTAGAAAATTTAATAACTGGCTGAGCAACACAACAATAATCAGCAATAATGAAGAAAGAAAACTTCTAAAAATATATAGCTACACTAATAACACAATAATGCTTTACCCCGGGATTGCAAACAAGCAGCAGTGTTCCAAGGTGAAACATGAAAACACACAAAACACCAGAATGCACAATTCCACATATTGTGTCAATAAATTTCCTTGTATCCAATGTGTTTTAAATCAGAATATTATGCAATATCACAGTTACTTGTACTCCTGTCCGAAAGATAACAACATGAATCCAGTGTTCTTCTTAATCGCTCACCTGGTCGGTGCGATATGATCAGGGTCTAAGTGTCTTATTCAGTCCTACTGCAGACAATTGATCCGCTGGCCTCTCAGTAGGAATGAACAAAGCTCTCCATTGATTGTCAGATCATATGAATCCTGGATTAGGCTCGCCACCTCCACTCCGCGGAGGAAATCAGGAATTCGAGTTCGTAGTCAGAAGAACCCGCAGAATATTTCCGTCAAGGAAATAGTCAAGGGGGTGGAAAAAAAAAACCCAGCCTGTGTGACAATAAATCCCCTATCGCACACAGCTCTGGAATTACAGTTGTATCATTTTCTATCATTTCCTATACATATCTTAATAATCTTTAAAAAAAAACAATCAATTAAAATTATCTTTGAATTATCTTTGTTTTTTCCACTTACCAAGATGACTAACAAGCAGACGACTATGTCAGTCCATCATGCTCCGTTACGAATGACCCCACTCTCTCCCACAGTTGTTCCAGGGAGACGAGGAACCAAAATTCTAGCTCCGCTCCATTTTGGATCTCAGCTCTCGGCTGTCGTGTGTCCTGTGTCAGTCAAAATGTCTGCTCCAACTGATCTACCCCAGCCCAAAAAGGAAAAGGCAGGGTTTCTACTTCCCTTCCAATAGGATTTCAGTAACTAAGGAAGTTAGATAATTTAAAAATAAAACTCAAAATCTAATATTAACTAAATAATTTAAGATACATTTTTTTCTCTTATACTCACAACATCATCTGCCAAATATCTATCTAGGGAACTCTTATAGTATTTTGTCTGCTGGGCTACACGCGCTCAGAAAACGGCGCTCAAAAAACAAAGTGTCCGCACTTTTGGATAAAATAAATTAATACTGCGTATTTCTGGTAAATCGCTACAGTAATTTTAAGGGCAGAAACTATGTTTGCAGACAAGTAAGAGAGCCTAGACTATCATTAGCATTACAGAGGATTCTCCTGTGGAAGGAATTCTCCCTCTTTCCCAATCCCACCATGGCCCATTGCGGCCAGCTCACCGGCTGGGAGTGGCAATTTTAAGAGGCAGCATCTCTACGTCGTAATAGGCATACAGTTTTAAGTATGCCCATTAAGGTGCCGTTTACACGAAGCCATTTTCACTGGAAACGGTGTCGTTTTGGTGCGTTTCAGCCTTTTGTTTACACGATGGAGTTTCAGAAACGATCCGCGTTTACACGAGGACATGTGAAACGATGGAAACAATGGAAACGATGAAAACGATGTAGTTCCCATGCCAGGCCACAAGTTGGCGTTGGTTTTCTCTTTGCAAAGTTTGTTTATGCAAGACGCGCATGCGTGGAGTGACACAGTAGGTAGTGCGGCAAATTGTTCATTACTTACAAAACGGCCAATGTGAGAGGTTTTGTGTGGACTGACGATGAGGTTGGATTGCTGGTGCACACAACGCTGAATTACAAAACGGTAAAAACACAAGAAAAGCATAAGAAGCACTCGTGAATCCACGAGTACTGTTTATCAATTTGCGCGTGCGCGAAAAACTGTGGCCGTCGCAACCATAGTGCGCATGTGCGAGTTGAGCGTTTTCAAATCACCCCGGTTTCAAGTGTTTACACGAGAACGCAAGCCGGTACATTTCTGAAACGCTCCCCTTTGGACCCCGTTTCTGAAACACATCATTTTCACGCTGTTGTCGTGTAACCAGAAGGGCGAAACGCATCAAAATGACACAGTTGTCGTGTAAAGGCAAGGCCGAAACGCATAAAAATGACACCGTTTCAAAATGAAAACGGTCTCGTGTAAACGGCACCTAAGACAGTGGTTCGATGTGCCCTCTTCGGAGGAATTGACTGAAAGCATTTATAACAACAGTAAAAAGAGTCCAGTTTGTATTTCCTTTAACTGTTGGACCACGTTTTTCCAGTTTTAGTGCTTGTTGATCTGCTGTCCTGCATGATTTGCATCACAATTTCTAGGAGTAAGATAAATGCCTTGGGTACCTTGGTGTTTCGGAAGGCTTGAATTCAGTTTGAACTCAAAAATGTTTTGTTTTTTGTTTTTTTAGATTAAAATTCTGAACAAAGCTGCTGAGATTTGTGTGAAAACAAGTGACAGCGGAGTCCTTTTCTCTAAGTTGTATCCCCTTACTTGCAGACCTGTTCATTTTTGACTGTTGACTTAGCAGACACTGTGGACAGCTGCAAACTGGCATTCTCTTTGTTTGTGTTGAGGTCTTGGATCACTTCATCTAGTAGTATTAGTTCATCTGAGTTCAAATTGAATCAAAACCTTCTGAAACGCCAAGGTTCCCAAGGCATTTATCACACTCCTAGAAATCCTGTTCCAATCAAAAGAATCAGCATTTTTGCAGATAAAGCGAGTTCAGTTGACAGTTTAAATTTCTGTTCCCTTTGGTCACTCACTGACTGGTCTAGGATTTATAAACATCATAGAACCACAAACGTCAAAGTCAGTTTGAATTCTGGTAACATCAAAGACGTATCTTGTCACTAGGTACATGTGAACATGGAACACTGGTAACATTCTGGTAACATTCTGGTTATTATGGCAACATTACCAGGGTTTCTCAGTTAGTGCTCTACATGGAAAACTAAAGTGTATTTAACTTTTTACAAAAATTTTGCCATTCATTTGAATGGAGAGTGCTGAAATCCTCATTCAGCCTCCTCCTCTTTCAACTCTGACTACTTCCACATACTTTCAGCTATAGACACCATTGTGTGTATTGGAAAAATCCGCCTGCCCAACTATCCATCTGCCCAACCATCTGAGCGTCCCTCCATCCGCACGCCCGCCCAGAAAAACCTTTTAAAAGGAACAAAAACACAAAAACAAACAAAATTTTGCTTTTAAGAAATACATCACCAATGCACATCTGAGGGGGACCCTCAGACTCTGGGTCGGACTGAGCGGGACCCTCAGACGCTGGCTGAGACTGCCCGCATGTCTGAGCCAGAAAAACCTATTCACGGAGCAGCATTCCATCGTGCTTCACATTTCAAATGACAGGGCAGATACCACAGAAAACAACAGCAACTGCCAACAGAGTCATACAAGAAGGCCCAAGCACACAAACGTCTTCTATCTTGCCAGTCTGGGTGTCATCCACCAAGCAGCCTGATTATGAAGTCCTCGTCTATAGATTCCTAGACACACAGAGCAATACTACCTTCATACTAGATGAAGTGTCTCAAGACCTCAACACAAACAAAGAGAATGTCATTTTGCAGATGTCCACAATGTCTGCTAAGTCAACAGTCAGAAATTAACAGGTCTGCAAGCACGGGGATACCCCGTGGGGTAAATCTATATAATCTATAAATACTAAGGATATTCTGATTTTGTGAGGCCCAATCATACACTTATCAGGTCTTGTTTATTTGTGAGAGCCATGGTAACTAAATTATATCACTTTAATTTAATTACATTAATTTTGTCTATTCTGCCCATGGAGCTGTAAAAAGTATATATGACATGTCACTGAACATGAGCTCAGACCTGACAGGTGTGTGTATCATCAGACCTCATTAAATCAGTAAAAGCAGGAAGTGCTTGGCAGCCTTTTTATGTCCTAATCTAAAACCTAAACCATATCTTCAATTATAAATACATCAACAGCTAATAAATCACAATTAAAGACCACAGCATGAGTCAGTGACTGTCAGGGAGAAAGTTAAAACAGAGGTACCTGGTTCAGGATGAATGAAGATCACTTAAGGATCCTGCTTTATGATTCTTGAGATTTCAGCCTCAGAAGACTCTGTGACAACAGACTGTACTCCATCCTGACGAAGGAGTTCAACATCATTATTGAGTACTAGGGATGGCACGATACCACTTTTTTATGTCCGATACCAATTTTTTTTTCATTTGGATATCTGCCGATACCGATACAAATCCGATCTCTTTGTTTTTAAATGCTTGGATACAAGTCAACAGTCTCTCACAAAACAAAATAAAAATCTTTTAGTTGTCCCACGTACAAGACTAAGGACCAGGGGGGACAGAGCTTTTCAGGCAGTGGCGCCAAAGCTCTGGAACTGTTCACCACTCCAGCTCCGTTTAGCTGACTGTGTGGCGTCTTTTGAAAAACAGTTGAAAACTTTTCTGTTTAACCAGGCTTTCTGTTGACTTTATTGTTATTCTTTTAATATGGTAATGTTAATATATTTTTAACATGGGGTTTTTATGTTTTGTTTTGTTTGTTTATTTTGATATTGTGTTTTAATGATTGTATAGCGCTTTGTGACTTTTTGTCCATGTAAAGTGCTATATAAATAAACTTTACTTACTTACAGCAATCACTCTGTCACCTGAATCCTGTTGCTCCTATGTGAGAAGGTAATGCATTGGCTTTTGGCATGTTGCAAATTTCATTAGGGCTACAACTATCGATTATTTTAGTAATCGAGTATTCTATCGATTATTCCATTGATTACACGAGTAACTGGATTGGAAATGCTTTTTTCGTATTAACAGTTAATCTGCATATTTTAACTTCTATACTGCAGTTTTTCCCTGTGTGAAACAAACAGGGTGGATGGAGCAGCTACAAAGTTATTTTTTCTTCACTTACTGATCAGGTGGTTGATGAAGGACCTCCAGCTGTTTTCCAGTAAATGTTCAATGGTGGTTACAGGGGGGAAAAAGCTTCTTTAGGATGCTAGAAAAACATTTCCTTCCACTCCATCTGAGCTCACCGGCTCCGCCTCTTTGCGTTTGTGCAGACAGACTGCACGTAAAACAGCCAATTGCTGCTGTTGCGTCATCAGTGTATATGTTGAAAAACTGGTGGCTGTGTGAGCATAATGTTGTAATACTTTGTATTCACAAGCATTCTCCTAAATGCACTGCAGGTCACTAATCAGGGATTAAAGTATAAAAAATATTTTGATGGGGAAGGGGTCGTTCCAGTGCCGAACAATCGCTAGTGGTAATGGCGGCGATCGGTAGCAAATGGCGATTAAACTGGGAGCTGATGTAGAAAAAAAAAATAACAGCTGAAATTCTCAGCACAGTGAGCACAACACACAAACACAGTAGAGAGCGGTGGAGCCGTGGAAAAACACGTCAGCAATGATCCACAATGTTAAAGAGAATCTGTCGCAACGACAGAGAACTTTTTAGTATGTGAGGGTTTGTTTTTTTTTTCTAACTTCTGATCCACTCCATTCCAGTAGGTGGCGGTAATGCAGCTCTAAGCTGGTTTGGTCAACTGCAAACCCACAAGAAAAAGACGATGACAGAGAACTGTAATGCAGCTAATGTGAGTCGGATCAGATTGGATTGCATTTTTTATTCCTTTCCGATATCCGATCCAGTAATTTAGGTCAGGATTGGACTGATACCGATACTGAATATCGGATCGGCGCATCCCTATCGAGTGCCTGTTCAGCAGTAGCATCATCCCATTTCAACAACTATCACCATAGGCAGATGCAACAGACATCAAGATGGATACTTACATTATTCAAATATTTCCTCTATCTGGCTCAGAAATCATCGCTACTTCTGATACACAAACACATCAGACCTGACAGGTGTGTGTGTCTGTGTGAGTGGGCATGGGCATGGGCATGGGAGAGATTGCTTTGAGACGCTTTCTGACTGGTCCCCACAAATGCATCAGACCTGACAGGTGTGTGTATGATCGGACATCACTAAATCACTAAAAGTAGGAAGTGCTTGGCAGTCTATTCATGTTTTATAATCATGTTTTTTTGTTCTCAACAAATCCAAAATATACAGTGATGTGAAACTTCCTGATTTCTTATTTTTAATCATATTTATCATAGTCATATGTTTCTGTTTAACAGGCAGGAGTCTTACTAGCTAATCTGCTGTTAACTGCATTAGCATAGAGCGGAACCTCAATAGCAAAATAATCCAAGAGCAAAAACCACTGGTTCCTAACTTTACAATAAGCATTAGCGCTGTGATAACACATTTAGGTGTTTGTCTTTACCAGGTGAACAATTTGCTGGTTTTCATCACATGCTGTGTTTCAGTGACTGAGTCCTGTCAGACTGACTCCATTAATGAAGTCAGTGGTCATTTATAAAGAGCTTACCTGTCAGTACCTGCAGCTTCTTCACTGTTTGAAGACGTCACGCTCCCGAACACATGAAATATCCAAGAGTGTCAATACATTATATTTGATAAATGTCCAAAATACTTGATATTATTATTACCAAAATGATTAATCACTAACTCATGCATGTTGTTTTAGCTTAGCTCAGCAGCTAACCAATAGTGCTACATTGAAGATGGCTAAATACTCAATTTAGTGTTCATCGCCAATCTATATAAACAAAAAAAGCTTTGTTAATATCGTATTGCTGCCAAAAGGTTAGAAAAATTATTAATTTGATACTAATTCGCCTGTCTTCTTTCCTCTAAGGTGGCTTAGTGTCAGCAGCTAATCAAAGAGTTAGCCTCCAGTGACATTCTCTATTCGCGCATGCTCAGTGAAGCCAAGTGTGTGTTTTGTATGTACACAAAGCTATACCACCTTCTGTCTTTTTCATTTTAACAAAGCCAGAAAAGGGAAAATATCCAAGAGTGTCAATACATAATATTTGATAAATATCCAAAGTACTTGATATTATTATTACTAAAATTATTAATCACTAGCTCATGTTGTTTTAGCTTAGCTTAGCACCTAACAATATTGCTACAGTGAAGATGGCTAAATATTCAATTTAGTGTTTATCTCCAGTCTATACAAACACAGAAAAGGTTGACTAATATTGTATTGTTGTCAAAAGGTTCTTACCTCTAAGGTAGCTTAGTGCCAGCAGCTAATTAAAGAGTTAGCCTCCAGTGACATTCTCTGTTTGCACATGCTCAGTGTAGCCAAGTGTGTGTTCTGTATACCTGTTCTGTATCGAGTTTTCGGTCCCCACCATTTTTTGGGTCCCCACACCGTGAGTGTGCTGTCAGGTCCTTGTCCCCACAACATAATAAAGACAAACACACACACACACACACACACACACACACATGGCCACTGATCTCTTATACACAGCATATATTTTCAATATGAGCAAAGTGTAGCCAGTGTAATCACATTTATAGCTTATATTTAATCATCCCAGCTTCAGCATAAATACATTTTGGAGGATAAACTACCACTTCAACAAATATTTTGCCTAGACCTGTCACGAAACATAAATATGCCATTAAGTTTGACAAGGTTACTCTAAAGTCAGGACTAAGCACCACACACACACACACACACACACACACTAGGAGTGCTTAATATTATATTATGGTGATGTGTGACTCTGTGCGGGGAACACACTGGCATCTCTAACTGAGATACGGAGTCTCAGAGGTATGCCACATCCTCTCCCCCACCCTGCTCCTCCGCGCGCCCCCCGCCCCCGCCTTTTCTGCGCGTCGCAACGCCGAGCAGCGTTCACCACGGACAGCCAACACCACTCGACCGAGCGCAGAGCTTACCTGACTCCTCCGAGATATTTATATTTTCCCCTCGTCGGGCGAAGGAGTGTGGATCGACATAGCCCTGACGTCACCATGACAGGTAGACAGTAAAGAGAGGTTTGGGTCGTGAGGAGGAGAGGGAGTTAACACTGCGGGCGTGCTTGAGGTGGCCTCTCCATCCCGGTGAACACCTTTTCGGGCTCGTAGCGCGCTCGGACGCACGTTTGATGATGGACGGCTGGCCGCCGCTGCTGCTGTTGGCTCTCCTCGCCATTGCGGGAGGTGAGTAGCCTACCTTGTCCAAACAAAGGCTCCTTCGAAGCTCTTGTGCGTGCATCATCCTTAACCTTATAGGGCCCAAAACACCGTGCGTCTGTGCAGTAAGGGAATCTTTAAAGGTTTCTTCCAAGTAATGAGGGAATGAATGTAAAACAAACGGACTGGTTAGATGCTGAGGAAAGGCAGAGGTGGAAAAAATGACTCTTTCACTGCTGTGTCACCATCTTTCTCGTAACAGCGGCGAGCGCGACGGAATGATGTAGTGGAGAAATATTACCCACTCCATAGAGCACAATGAAAATACACTAGCAAATGTAAAGGCTGACAATACTTGCATTGTAGGCATGTAAGAGACACGATATATTTAAGTTGGGATTCTGTTGGACTTAATATAATGTGTTTAGGGACGCGTATAGCAATAATATTCTGTTATGGAATTACTGCCATTTTAATGTTGTGGTTTTGCGGGAGTTAGTAACATTTGGGTAGTAGATCAAATGAAAATGGTACTATCAAAAGAGTCAAATAAAACTTATACTCTTTAATAAATAAATTAGTTGCATGTAATAACACACACATCAGGCTTTTACCAGCCTCCTAAAATATCTGAGCCATTGTGGCATCAGTTATCATCTTCTTTCTAATTTATTAGGGAGAGAAATAAATGATCTTATCATTCACTCGTGTCTCTCTCTCTGACTCTGTCTGTCTGTCTGTCTCTCTCTCTCTCTCATTAACACTGAGGTCTTGCATTGAGTGGGCAGGTTAATAAGAGGCATGTTGGGCTAAAACAACTTCTACTTCCTGTCAGCAAAGGGCAAATGATGTGTCGTCAGGGTGCACAGGAAAAGCTTTCTCTATTTGCATAACAGCTTAGTTGGATAAACCTATTGTTATGGAGGGCATGCATTGAGTGGTTGTCTTATTTATGGTTCTGGCAGCATATTTAAAGTAAACACTGTAAAGCTGTTAGGTTGTTTGGACATATTTTACCTCTGTAAGTTGGCTTTATGTTGGTATTGCTCCAACACATCACATGAATGGCTGAATTATGGCTGCCTTAAAAATTTTATAACTTCAATTCAATTCAATTCAGTTCATTTCAATTTTATTTATACAGTGCCAAATCACAACATCAGTCTCCTATCTATAGTAGGGGATATAGCAGAGGCCAGCTCAGCACCTCAGAGGAAAATACTGCTTGTGACGGCTTTTGCAGCAGCACACACAGCACACCTCTGTCCACTCGCGCACACGCTTGGCCATCTGCCTTGCACTGACTAACTGTTCATCATCACCAAGGGCGACAACATGCTGCTGCCTCCTCTGTTACAACCCCCACCCCTCAAAAGACAGCTTTACACCCATAGTTCATCACATTGCATCCAGAGGTAATGACGAAGACGGATAGTACAAGATAAAATGCTTCAACCTGCATTAACCTGCCACTTATCACTTCAAGCACAGGTTGCAGACGTCCCCACTGCACAAACAGCAAACATACATCATGTTTGGTTTTGATAAAAAAAAAATAGCAACTATATAATTTAAAGCACCAGTTTGAAATTACATAGAAACACTATTTTTTTTTTTTTAAATGAGCTAATGTTTGATTTTGTAAACACAAATACAAAATCTAACAATTTTTAGAGGCAAAAGTAAATGAACATAAATAAAGTACATCAAAATAATCAAAAATATCAGCTGTACAGGAGTAAAATTCATGTAATTTAACAGGTTCAGAGACATGCAGAGTTTGTTTTCCAGTCCAGAGTAATTAGCTCCAGAAAAAATCTAACAAACTAAATACTAATAAAAGGCTACAAAGAGACCTAATTAATAAAATATCAAATGTCAAAAGGACGTGCTTTTTTTTGTGAAACTGGTGTAAACAACTTGGCCTATATTCAGCTCAAACAGAGATGTTTGCACTAAAAAAGAAAATGCTAACATGAAATATCACTTTAAGGAGCCTCATAAGCTGTGGAGTACTAATGAGTCATCTTCCCTTAAGGGAGAAAATCTGATTAGCATCATCCTCGGAGACTATAAACTCTGTCCACATGCAAGCACACGCAAACACATGTTTGAAGAAATACAAACACTGGGCAGATAGACACACACACCTGGAGCATGAGCTTATAATAACACATTTAAGAAGTTCATATAAGCAAGCAAGCAAAATACATAATTGGTAAATACTTACTTAGAAAATACAACTTAGACTTAGTTTGAGGCTTACATGTCGCCTTATACATTCTTATTTACTCATGTTTGCACTTGATTGTAACATTCATATCACATGAGAGGCTCAGAAGGCAAGAGACATGTTAGAGAATCCATGCATCTCCCTCAATAAAAATAGCCAACATAAAAAAACAAAACAAAAAAACGGTGGTGATCGAATGAGGAGGAGAAAAGTCATAAGTTTACACCTCCAGAGCCACGGCATGATTTCCTTACATAAGCATTCACATACACAGATACACAAACAAAGAGGAGTCTTGTATTCAGTGGTTGTGCAAGGATGCTCAAGGACATTTCACCACCTGTCTAAGAGCCTGCCGTGAGGATTTGGCCAGCTCGTTGTGTGAGGAGGATGTCTCTTGTCATTTCCCCAACAGTCCATGCATAATAAAAAGAATCTGTGGGGCTGAGTTGACCTAATGCAGGGGTTACTGGATATGGAGCAGAGTCTGCGACGCTCTCATCAGCCAAAGATGTAAAGCGTACTTAAAATAGTTTTACTACATTCTCTGAATCATAAAAGATATTTTAACGAGTGCATGCATACACTGCAATTGCTGTCCTCTGCTATATGTGAATGCACATCAGCTAAGCATTTCTGTGGTGGCGCTGCACTCTAGAAAGTTCTGCTCCATCTCTTTAAACTGTCATCACTTTTTTTTTTTTTTGTTGCACTGATTCTCCTCTCTGATCTTTGCAGTATCTCAACCGTCACATGACAGCAGCCCTCCTGTTGTGTCGCACTCTCTCACGCGTTCTCTTTCGGTCTTTATCTTGATTGCTTGTTTTTTTTCCCCACTCCTATCTCTTTGGGAACGACTCCAAATACACAGCAGCAACAGGATCAGATCAGCGGGTAGGGGCAGCATCTGCGATTAGAAATGTACAGCAGATTCACCACACGGGCTTGCACTCGTACGGGAGAGAGTGTGTGTGATTCCATGTGAAAAACTCTGTGCTCTCATGTGTGATTTGTGCAAGATTGTGTGTGTATGCGTGCGTGCAGGTCAGTCTGTTTATGCGAATTAATGTGTAGTGGTAGTAGCAGCAGCAGCAGCGCACAGCAGTGTGGCCCAGGAGATTAAAGGGAAGCAAAGGGAGAGCACAGAGGTTTAATAGAAACTTAAGCAGCAGAGAAGAAGAGGCAGATAAGAGACATTTGGAAAGTTAAGAGCTTTAAATTGAACCTTGTCTAAGAATATATATAAAAAGGTGGACATGCATCAAGGCAGGTTTGTGCATATCTTGCACTGATGCAGCTGTTTGTAGAAATGTATTCATGATAATGCACACCTTGCTTCAATAAAATCGTGAATAAAAGACATCTGAAAATATGGTGCCCTCATAATCTACTATAAAACTACAAAAGATATACCTACCCGCGTGAAACAATGATTTTACAGAGGAAGAGTTTGTAACTTCTGCAAGATATGACATCTTCATTTTTGCAGTAAGTACTCTTCTTGCTATCTGTTCATGGGCACATTTTTGCAGCAGGCTCTGACCTGGTGTAAACACGGCCTCGCGATTTATGAGTATCTAAACGACAGTGCAAATAATAGCTGCGATGAAAGGCATAATACACTTCAAGTGATGTATTTTATTGCAGCCCTTGAAATAGGCACCGCCGTTATAAAGCCATATCCTGTCATCCAGCAGCTGAGCTCCATGCGTTTTAATAAACAAATGAAACCTATTACTGTTTATTTACAGTATGATTTCCGGATAAACTGCAGGCTCTGATGGTGAAGCATTTCAGCCTTCATTATTCTAAACCATTTTAACATGTTCTCCCTAAATTTCCCTTGATGTGACTTCAAAATGAAGTGAAACACTTTCCACAGCAGCAATATATTCTGTTTTGTCCCAGTGCTTCACAGAGGTAATATCACTCATGTACTTATATATTAGAAATATTCAAACATAAGATGCCATTTTAATAGATGCAGCATCTATTAAAATGGCATCTTATATTAGAAATATTCAAACATAAGATGCCATTTTAATAGATGCAGCATCTAGCTAGAATTATTTTATGGCCTTGTACCGATATCTATAAATCTAAATGTAGCCTGTATATATCTATGATACATAAGTTTGTCAACAAATTAATCAGCTGCAATGATCTGTGTATAGTTTTGTTTTAGTATCCATCTGGGCTGCAACTAATTCATTATTTAAAAAAAAAAACATTAAAAAATGGTAAGTGAATAATTTAATTTAGTTCAGATTATAATTTTGGGTTACAGGGATTAGAACAGCAAAATGATGTCTCATTCTGTTCTGTAATCAAGTTCCTGTTTTGTCTGTGATATACATTCTCCACTTTATTAGGCACACCTGTTAAGCTGCTCATTAACACAAATGTTTAATCAGCCAGTCACATGGCAGCAACTCAGTGCATTTAGGCATATAGACATGGTCAAAATGACTTGCTGAAGTTCAAACCTAGCATCAGAATGGGGAAGAAATTTAATTGAAATGATTTTGAACATGATATTACATAAACTGCTGATCTACTGGGATTTTTCCACACAACCATGTCTAGAGTTTACAGAGAGGTGTCTGGAAAAGATAAAATATCCAGTGAGCAGCAGTTCTCTGGGTGAAAATACCTTGTTGATGCCAGAGGTCAGAGGAGAATGGCCAGTTGCTTCGAGCTGATAGCGAGGCAGCAGTAACTCAAGTATCCTCTTGCTACAACCAAGGTATGCTGAAGAGCATCTCTGAATGCACAACACATTGAACCTTGAATCAGATGGGCTACAACAGAAGAAAAACACACCTGGTGCCACTCCTGTCAGTCAAAAACAGAAAACTAAGGCTACAGTTCACTTGGGATCACCAATATTGGACAATAGAAGACTTGAAAATTGTTGTCTGGTCTAATGAATCTCAATTTTTGCTGCAACATTTAGACGATAGAGTCAGAATTTGGCATAAACAACATTAACGCATGATCCCTTCTGCCTTATAGCAACGGTTCAGGCTGCTGGTGGTGTAATCGTGTTGGGGATATTTTCTTGGCACACTTTGGGCCCCATAGTACCAACTGAACATAATTTAAGCCTTCCTGAGTATTTTTGCTGACCATGTCGATCCCTTTGTGACCGCAGCATACCCATCTTCTGATGGCTGCTTCCCTCAGGATAATGCACCATGTCACAAAGCTCAAATTATCTCAAACTGGTTTCTTGAAGATGGCGATGAGTTCACTGCACTCAAATGGCCTCCACAGTCACCAGATCTCAATCCAATAGAGCACCTATGGGATGTGGTGGAACAAGATATTCACATCATGGATGTGCAGTTGACAAATCTGGAGCAACTGTGCGACTGATGCCGTCATGTCAATAGGGACCAAAATCCCAGAGGAAGGTTTCCAGCACCTTGTTCAATCTACAGTATGCCATGATAAAGGGAATAAGGGAGCCCAACCCAGTACTAGCAGGGTGTAACTAATAGTAGCTGTGAGTGAATATCCAGTGTACTCACAATGTGCTTCCTTTATAGTGATGCACTCTTGAACTCCTTAAGAATCCAAACACGGTCCTGGTGAAGCCATGACAGGTTTAGTTAAGGAAAAAAGGAAAGAGCACTTTTGGTTTTCTTTATTGTCTTTATTCATTACTGCATGTTTACAAAATCAGGGATTAATCTTACTAAATAACTCTGATCTTAATATTGGTTTACAATAAATTGTGTTTATGATCTTTGCCCCATCAGTGGATCTATAAAATAAAAGGTAAAAAAAAAGATGATATCTAAAGCTGCAGTCAGAAAATGTTCTGCATTTTTAATTAATAATATATTCTGATGCAATATTAAGTATATCATCTAATCATTTCAGCTCTAATATAATTATATGCTGGAGTAATTTGGCAATGCTTTTAAAATAAAAAATAAAATCTGCCTGTAATAAATTCTGTTGTTATTAAAATAGAACAAACTCAACTGGCTTTACATCTTTGTGTGCAGCATGGAAAGACAATAAAGTGTCTTCCTGCAGTTAGTCCACAGTGGGATGGCTCTGTTTTTGTGCTCTGATATTGCAACTGGATGGAGGATCAATATTAATATCTCAGTTCTATGGCCACTACAGAGCCAATTGGGTGTTGCCAGTACATCAGTGGATCTCTCCATTATTGACTTAAGAATATTTCAGCATAAAAGGTTTCAGCTGCAGCCAAAAAGCCTCTTTAGCCTTCCACAAAAATGAGGGCAGAAAATGACCCCAGTTTCCCTCCAACCTTTTCTCATTTGAGCGAGCTGTATAAATAGAGATCATCACTGTAATAGTCTTAGTGGGATAATTCAATTTAGGTCTTGCCTTGCCTTCATTTTCTCCACATTTGTCTTTCCAGCATGTATTCTAGCCCCTAAGCAGCATTGGAAATTACAAATAGATGCTGTCAAATGTAAAGATTTTATAACCAAGTTGTTGTGGACAATGAAAAAGTCCATCGGCATGCAAAGATCAATGGCTGTTTGAAAGATAAAAGGAGACACATCTCAGACAAAGCTGTAAATCAGACTCAATGTACATGGCTACCATCTTGTCTTTTTCAGTCTTGTGTTGCAGAAGTGTGTGTGTGTGTGTGTGTGTGTGTGTGTGTGTGTGTGTGTGTGTGTGTGTGTGTGTGTGTGTGTGTGTGTGTGTGTGTGAGTGTGTGTGTTTGCATGTGCATCGTGGTGTGTGACTCTCCTTGCTCACAGGTCTAATGGGGAGCCCACCTAAAATATTTATAATGCCACATTAAGTTTGCAGTATTTGCACTGCAAAACAACGATAAAACCGTCTGAACCAACAGCAAAGCTACATCCGCACAGTTCTGTCTTTAGCATGAGTGTTGTATGCAGAGCATTAAGCATAAGTGCTGAAGCTGAGAAGCCGAGTTAACGTGTTTGCACGTTTGAGTGTTTTTTTTTTTTTTTTAGTCGAACTATAAAAAATATTTGTATGTAATCATAGTGTATCTGTATCTGGAAGTCCCAGAGGATCTTAGCTTGGTCATTTTCAACCACCTTTGGGGGGGGATCTCCCATTTTGACCTTGGGACTTTCAGACCACACTCGGCACAGATGTTCCTGTTTACTATGCCAGCCACTTGGTTATCGTGTCTCATGTATGCCCTGCCTGCTAGCATCTCATACCCTGCTGTTATGTGCTGGATCATCTCAGGGGCATCTCTGCACCGCCTGCACCTGGGGTCTTGCCTGGTGTGGTAGACCCCAGCCTCTGTTAATCTCGTGCTTAGAGTTTGTTCCTATGCTGCCAGATGAGGTCTCCAGGGATCGGACTTGTTTGTACAGCACACCCCACAATTGGCTTGAGAGCTGAGAAATTTGGAGGCCAAGTCAACACCTCAAACTTGTTGTGCTTGTTGTGCCCATTATCCTGTTGAAAGCGGCCACAGCCATCAGGAAATACCATTTCCATGAAAGGGTGTACATGGTCTGCAACAGTGCTTAGGTAGGTGGTATGTGTCAAAGTAACACCCACATGGTGGCAAGACCCAGGGATTCCCAGCGGAACATCATCAACCAAATCATCGCACTGCCTCTGCTGGCTTACCTTCTTCTTATAGGTCATCCTGGTGCCCGGTGTCCCCCAGGTAAGGGACACACATGCACCTGGCCATTCATGTGACGCAAAAAAAAAGGTGATTCATCAGACCAGGCCACCTACTTCCATTGCTCCGTGGTCCAGCTCCGATGCTCAAGTGCCCATTGTTGGTGCTTTCGGGAGGTGACAGGGTCAGGATGGGCACCCTGGCTGGTCTGCGGCTATAGGGCCCCAAACTGCAATGCACTCGGTATTGCTACGTCTATCCCTACAGCCTTCTTCCTCTCATTGTCCACCACTACTGTGTCTTGTTGGTTAGCCATCACCAGTTTGTCCGTCTGGATCTGGAGGTCCCACAGGATCTTAGCTTGGTCATTTTCAACCACCTTTGGGGGCATATATCCCATTTTGACCTTGGGACTTCCTTACTTGGAACAGTTACTGTATAGTATGCCAGACACTTGGTTATGGTGTTCCATGTATGCCCTGCCTGCTAGCATCTTGCACCCTGCTGTTATGTGCTGAATTGTCTCAGGGGCATCTCTGCCTGCACCTGGGGTCTTGCCTGGTGTGGTAGATCCCAGCCTCTATCAATCTTGTGCTCAGAGCTTGTTCCTGTTCTGCCATGATCTTGTCCAGCCATTGGTCATATTTTTTGATATCAGGCACTTCTTCTGCTGTGATACATGCTGTGCAGGGGCCTGTCCTTCCATGATGATTCCTCTTCTTGCTCGTCTTCTTTCTTGGGTTTCTTGCTGCCTGAGGTATTATATATACATACATCTCGAATGTCATTCCTGGAATCTGCTGGTGCCACTCTCCCAGTTTGGGAGTCACCTCCCCGAGTTGTCCGATTACCACAGAGATATATCCTGTTTCCCTTCCTTAAGAATTCTTGACACCTACCCTTCCACTGAGACCCTTTCTGCTCAGGTTTTTTTTTTTATTTCTTACGGGCATGACTTTCAGATACTGTTCATCTGCTGTACTTTTTCTTTTGTTCTCCACTTGTCCAGTTTCCTCAAAATGTTTAAGGACACACTGCACACAATGCTGAGATAAGTAAGTAATATAAGTAGCATTTTATGCCTGTCAAACTCTGTTTCATAGATTCAACTATAAAAGAAATGGGACCAAATGAAGTGCCTAAAGATACAATTTAAAATTGGTTCTTTGCCAAGTTATCTGTTATGTGCAGCTACAACAATAATTCATCCCTTGAATTAAGTGCTTTTTTTGTGCTTGAATGATTCATAGTTAGTGTTAAGTGGCTTAACAAATAAAATAAAATCCTCTGAAAATGGTCAGGTACAGGGACTGGACTGAAAATAAGGGAAAAAGCAGTCAGTGTCCAAAGAAAATCTCTGAAAGACCTTCAGAAAGTCCACTTTAAACAATTCCAAGGAAGTCTGGCTCCTTGGAAGCAAAATATAAAGAATTGAGGGGTGGCTCAAGACCTTTGCACAGTACTCTACATTTAAGTGCAAAGATGTTTTAAGATGTTTAATATTAAGTAAGGCTAATTAAATTTTATCTATTTAGTCACACAGTGCTTTTGAAGTAAAAAATAAATAAATTGTATTTTGACTTGTAAACTGTCTCCTAGTCAGTGGGAGCTGAAATCTATCATTTACAAATATGTTTAATAATTTACAAATATAAGCATGGCTGACTGAACTGTGTGTTTTTTCTTCTTCTCTGCTTCATCATTGTTTAAGTGAACCGTCTTGGCTTCCTGTCTCATCCGACAATGTTATTGCCTTGTGCTTCCGGGAATAATATACATTACTCATATGGTTCAGACACAGACAGCAAGGCTTATTTCCCTGATGAATGTGTCCATAAAAAAAGACACCCATGGACACATAGAAAAAAAAAAAGCCTGCACTTGTGCACATTAAACAGAGTACGACACTCATACTGACAGGACTTGTATTGATGATGCAGGATTAGCGAGGGAAAGGGCAATAAATGTACACTGGCTGTCAGCGACAGGGAGATGGAGATAACACAAAGGGGAGAGGGAGGGAGAAGAAAATATGGGCTGACTGGGATGATGAAAAGACAGTGAAAGTGTAAAGGAAAATGTGATGACAGGGAAAGAGCAGAAGACTAAAAAATAGGGGATGGGAAGCAAGGGATTGCGTGTAGAGTTCACAGGGTATGAATAGAGTTCTCATTGATCCAGAGACAGAGGCTATCATTCCTGTTCAGTGAACACAGCAGCGCTACAGGGCAAAGAGGGAGGACAGGGTAGCGGTGAAGAGCATGGGATAGATAGAGGGGGAGGACAGAGTGTCACAGAGGAGCTCAGAAGCATTCAGAAGAAGTTTGGTACACCTTTTTTCCATTTCTATATTTTAATTTACTTTTGTAGCCCACCCATTTCATTGCAAGCATTGTTTTATTGAAGCAATAATCTGAAACACTAACAGAAGCATAGCTGGAACCAGAGCCCTGCATGCTGTTTAATAAAGGACGTCTAGGTTCATTTTCTGTACATGCATTTATAAGTTACTCAACTTACTATTTCAGCTATACTGACTGAACTCAAGCAACTGTTAATTTAAATTTGTGCTATTTTTGTGCATATAATTTGTGACAGATGTTTAGGATGAATATTTTGAAGATGTTTGTATTCCTTGTTTTTCGTATTCTTTTTACTGTCACTGTGTTCATTCTCTTATATGTAGACATTTTATTTGCATTTTTAAAAAAACTTTTTATAGTCTGTTCTGTGTATAGGGATCTTAAAAAGTCTTTATCTCAATGGAACATTCCTTACATTTTAAATATAAAAAGTAATAATTTTACCTACATCATCTTTCACGTTTCTTTTCCTTCAACATTAGCAGCCTTTAAGAGAGGGTATGACAACACTGGTACCAATTTAACAGTTAGCAGCCTGTGTTTATCTTCAGGGGTAAAGGGTGAGGGTGAAAAGACGCGGCACAGGAATGAGCAGACGCCAGAGACACAGGGAGTGAAAAGCAGGAGGGAGTGAGGAAGGAAGGAAGCAGGAGGTGCAGAACAGTTGTTTTTCTCAGTGCATCACTCTCTCAGTACAGAAAAAAAAAAAAAAAACCTCCCCTCCTGCGTGTGGTGTTGTGACAGTGCTGCCTAAATTCAACCACTCACACAGATAAGACTACAGTCTGCTACAGATGGAGGGATGGGAGCAGGGGAAGACAGGGGAAGGGATGTGAGAGACTGAGTGAAAATAACCCAGAGCTACAAAAGAGTGGCAGTTGGGGAGAAGTGCAACAGGGCAGAGGAGAATACATAGAGACAGAGCAGAGGGACGAAGAGTGCGATAGAGACAGAAAAGATAGCGATAGAGACATCCAGACTGGTTGACTCATTCTCATGATGTCAGATCTTGTAAGATGTATGCATTGAGCTGTGCTGACATCCTCCAGCCGGCGGTGATGAGTAATGTTGTAGTTCAGGCCGTGCAGCTCTCAACAAGAGCACCTACAGCAAACAACGGCACCACTGATTTCAAGCTCCACTATATTTGTATCATGAATGCAATTTGATAAAAACACCCTTTAAATAAAGCAAATAAAGCCAGGAGAGACACAGATGCCTGCAACTCGTGTCTCCTGATAGAGCCGCATGATGATGATGATAATGTGCTCTCATTACAGGCAGCCTGGGGGCAGACACAGAGGAGCGGTTGGTGGAGCATCTCCTAAACCCAGCGCACTATAACAAACTGATCCGTCCTGCAACTAACGGCTCGGAGCTGGTTACTGTGCAGCTGATGGTGTCTTTGGCCCAACTCATTAGTGTTGTGAGTATGGACATGGCTGGGGCTGAATCTGTGCGCGTGATTTAATGTGGTATTCTGGTTTGGTGATGCATTTAATTCAGACTTCTGCTGTTCCTGCTGGAAACTTAAATGCTGGAATCTTGATTTAAAACTCAAATTAAACTTTTTTTTTTTCTTAATCATAGACAAACCAGCAGCAGTGAGCAGTATTTCAATATTGAAGTGAGCTGCTGGGTGATTTTTAAGTTTAGCACATTACTTACTTGTGCTTGTTAGTTTCCACCACTACAAGCAAGCTCCAGACAAACGGTAACATTGCTTTTGTCTTGGGGCTGAAATGCTCCGCTGAGGTTTATTTGTTGATCTTTGTTTATGTTTAACGGCTGCACCGCTGATTTTACACATAAAGATGATTTATCGTGGTGAGTGCTACCCGGCACATATAAAAACAGTTATGCAATTCCTTCTGTCGCGCAGGAGGAGCTCTCTAAAGAGAAATTAATCTTGAAGACATCGTAAGGGTTGTCTTTGGCTTCAGCTTTAAAAACAACATTTCCTTTTTCCTGTGTTGTTACAAAACTAGGACATGGAGTTCGAAGGTTGTTTTTTGAAGCTTGACCCTGCTTAAACATACTACAAATCAGGATATCTCATCCTCATTGAGTCTTTTTCATGCTGTTTTTTTTATATAAATATATATATAATATTATATAAATCTGTCACTCACAAAGAAGAGCTGTGACTAAATAATTGAATGTAATAAAACTACAGCTTTTAACAGGATTTTCTTTTCATTGCAGCATGAACGAGAGCAGGTGATGACCACCAATGTCTGGCTAACACAGGTGAGACTTCCTACTCTCCTACTCTCATTTAATCGTTGCGTACCAAATATTATGCTACACAGAAAAAGAGAAGGCAGAAAGATTAGTAAAATATAGAACAAACAATGAGTAAATATTTATTTTTAGGTGTTTTTTTTCCTCTCTCTTAGATTTCACAGTGTCACAGCTAGGTCAGTGGATGTGAATCACAAACCGTGAGGGACTTGGATGGTAGTCATATATGTGACTTAGATAAACACGCACACTGAATAATCCTCTTTCTAAAATATACTACTGCACATGCTGAATTACACTGGATAATCAAATTCCTAAAGTGCTATCACACCAATTGTGCACGATTCACAAGTTACTGGAGTGGAAATAGGCATCTTTCTTTTCCAAATGTTTTCACTGGTTCTAGATGGCTGAGTAAAAGCCCGCTTCCAATCATGTGGAGCTGCAGCTCTGACAAGAGCTGACAGGACTGGCGAAGAGAGACATTAAAGAATGCTCACCCTCAAAAACTCAAAATCCAACAAGAAAAATATGAGACAGGACTTTACAAAGAGTGAGAAGTGCACTTTTTTTTAACACCCAAAGCACAAAAAAAACATTGCTGAGGCTAAGTTCCTGTTTCTGTGTTAATGCTGGATTTTTCATGATGTTCTATAAATTCATACATGGCCTTTTATATGCTTACAGCAGAGGTATATAGATATTCAGGATAAGTACTTCTACAAGGACAAAAATAATGCATCCAACAGTATGCACATATTGTCCACATATTCTTGCATTGTAAGGCAGGTATTCAAACAAATAACAACCCTCCTGCACAACTAAAAACAGCAGAGATGCTGTGTAAATAAATGATTAAAATATTAGAATCCAATGATTTAAACTCTGCATTTTACTGAAAACTATACAAAGAAAAATGATATCTTGGCCCAGCTTTGTAACTGTGGGCTGATAATCAGCAGGACTGCACTTTTCGTCTGTAGCTCTAGAGACGTACATCCATGATTTCTCAAAAGAAGTTTAAATTATTTTTTTTTAGATCACAGGATAGTTTTCCACTGACTTAGTCCATCTTAAATGAGCTTATGCCCAGAGAAACCAGCTTTGTTCCTGGATCTTATTTAAATATGTATTTTTCTCTGCAGTGGAGTCAGTGCAGTGAATATTACATATTAATATTACATATTAATTACATATTAATATTGTTTTTTTGGCCTTGACCCCTGAGTATAGAGATTTCCTTCAGATTCTTTGACTCTTTCAATGATATTATGTACTGTAGACAATGAATTCCGCAAATTCTTTGCAATTTTGCACAAAAGGTTTTTATATTGTTAAACTATTTGGCCACAGTCTTAGTAGGAGTGGTGAACCCCTCCCCATCTTCACTTCAGAAAGACTCAGCCTCTCTAGGGTGATCATTAATTCTCAATCATTTTTACTGAGCTTTTGCTAATGAACCTAATTAGTTGTGAGATGTTACACAACTTTTCCAGTTTTTCAAATATCTTATTGGCAGTTTCAAAATAAGATTTAAAAACATTTCAGTTTTAAGGTTTGTGCTATTTTTAATTAAATAGGGAGTTGAAATGTTTCACAAGTCATTGCATTCTATAGATAATACAGTGTGGCCATCACTAATGGTGTATATATTTGGAACAAGAGTTCCAGGTTCTAATCAGGCTACAACCCAATGCTACCCAAGCCTGCCTCAGACACAAATAACTAAACCACCCCTTAGGTATAACTGAAAGACACAACCAAGTGACCGAGATAGTGTGCCCCAAGTCCTCCAGTCCTCAAGTGGGAGCCACCAGGGCTATAAGTTCCAGACAAACATGCAGGTGCTGGCCAACCAACCAGACACAGTGGTTGACAAGAAGCAGAAGACTAGTTGTGATAGCTGTGGTGAACCCAGCAGACAGCAACATCAGAAAGCAGCATGATAAAATAGAGAAGAACCAGGGACTGAAGGAACAACTGGAACAGATGTGGAAGGTAAAGTCCAAAGTGGTCCCAGTGGTAATAGCATTAGGAGTATTAGAGAGTATTAGGAGCCGTAATCCCCAAACTGGAAGAGTGGTTCTGTCCAGAAGAGTGCAGTCCTAGGAACAGCTAAGATAGTACGCAGAACCCTCAAAGTCCCGGTCCTCTGGTAGAGGATCCAACCTTGAGGAATACACACATGCCACCCCCCCAGAGGGGTGAGAGGGATTTTTTTTTTTTACATTTTTCATATAAAGCAGTTCTCTGTCTTGCACATGCACATACACATACACACACACACATACACGGGCCAGATTAGGATTTATGACATATACTGAAGCATAGAATCACCATCAGTGCTCTGTGGTTTCCTTTCCATCAAAAAGCAGGAGAGCCAAGGACAGCTGTCCTGAGCCAAGACAAACTGTAATAACTATAATGCATCACAGTTACAGCAGACAGTCTAGCATAACTTTACAGCTCCAACCGGGTTATAACACAGACAGAGCTGCTGTAACAGGTCACTGAGGATTCAGTGACAGTGCCAATGACTGATCCACAACATGGAAAGTAAGATACACAAAGTTGCACAGAGGACTCAGGTGTATGCTGATGCATTCACATGCACCCACACATGCATACCTGGGAACAGCTGCACCATAAATGCCATTATAATCATGCTGAGTGGTTTGTGGCTGGGTGTGTTTTAAAGGCCATTCCGGGTCAGGACAGACATGAGTGTTACCTCAGGCTGATGTGCATTCCGATGCGTCATATTGACCACTGACTGACTGACAAAAAGACAAACAGACACATCTTCTGCTGCTTCTCTCAAGATGTCATCTTCCTGCTGTGTGATTGGCAGATGAGTGACTAAGTATTGTGTTTTTATTGGCCTTCAGGAGTGGCAGGACTATCGTCTGACTTGGGTCCCTGAGGAGTTTGATGGAATGTTGAAGGTCAGGCTGCCCTCCAAACACATCTGGCTGCCTGACGTGGTGCTTTACAACAAGTGAGTCACTCTCTCACCCTCCTGTCCTCACTTCAAAAAGCTTCCAAAAAATACAAACAGAAGATGCTTACCCTGAATGATGCACCCTGAAACTACATACAGTTCTTATATCAAACTGTCACTGCTTTAAAGAAACCACCCTGGTGAAAACACCAAGGCGATCCACAACATGAAGAATGTGACAATGTTTGTCATTTACACAAAGTTGCTAAGAGTACAAAATGACATTTGCTGATGCATTCACCACGGTACGTTGTTCTAAATAATAATCAACTGAGTTGCAAATTTAAAAGTGTAATACATTCAGGTCCGCCACACATGACTGCACTGTTATCTATCATTTTACATTCCTACACTATTACGCACCATATAAAGTTTTCATCATCTGCACTGCATACATCAGGTAGATACAAACGGCAGATATATGGTGAGTCGGTGTGTACAGTTATTCCACAAAAATGCAAACTCCTGTCTCCTTCTGTCTTTTCCGATTGTTAAATATGTGAAGTTTATGTGAGGTGCTTGCTGAGAGGCTAGATAATTACCATTACCTCTCTTTTAATTTAGAACCTCTATCTGGGACCTGTGCAGTGACTTTAAATGACTTCTACACCGTCATATAAATATGCAGCCATCACTTTTAATTCTGCTATTGAGAGCAGATTACCTTATGAAAAGTCTTCAGGGTATGCACGGTTGGCTTAACCTATTATGCAGCTCCAGGGCAAGAATTTTCTGCTGGGATCTTATTGACCTTCAGCCTTATTCCTGTCCCCACCATCTGTGCATAGTTCACGTCCGATCAACCATACAGTATTCCTGTGCTGACATCCTGCATAATAAATTTTTGCGTGTCATTTAGTTTGCTGTAATTTGACTAAATACAAATTTATTTAGGCCTCGAGGCCATTTTACAAGTTGGCAAGCTGAGCGGTAGAAATTACTCATGTGCAAATAAGTGTACTATCACATACATAGTACATAAATGATGACATTCCAAATAAGCTTCGCTGTAATGTGAAGCTTATTTGGAATATGCTTAACGTTTAACCTTCAGCAGCATGTTTTGTTAATTAGAATTCGCCTGCATGTCTGAGAGAGACTGGGATGTTGCGGACCACTTGTCTTAATGTAATGGAAACTGAGTATCAGCCTACGGTATGTAAATCAGCTCATCAGAGTACAGTGATCTGTCTGGCCGTCTCCTCTTTCCCTGCTTCAGGCTTTACTTTACTAAAGATTATAAGATCCCTGACCCACCTAACCCTGGAAAAGCGATCCACTTAATCCCGTGTACCCTAGGTTGGGGTGTTATCCTTCATGTCTCCAATGAGTCACTGTCAGTCATTAAAAGTGGAGGATTAAGTCAGCTTATGTCACTAATTTTGAAGGCTCTGTTTTATTTTATTATTCAATTTGGAGAAAAGATGAAGCGTGTCATAGTGCACTGAAATGGTGGATCGATTGTGTTTCCTCTTTTTGTATGTTAAAAAATAATCTCATGGCATCTATTTTTCTGCCATTATCTTGAGATAACATGAAATTCACACAGCTTACTGTTGTTAGCTTACTTCTGACCAGTGTGTAACTGGAGCTGCTGAATCTAACCCAGTCTGACTTGAGAGCTACCTTCTGTCTGGACTTCACATTCATTTGATTCCTTATCCTTGTTCTGTGTGATGATATAAGCAGGTGTGTGTGGCCCTGCTGTCGTAGGTTGTGGGTGCGACCATTTGAGTCACACCCGCAACCTCGTGATTGTGTGTGGGTAGGGGTCCTTGAGCCCTAATGATCCTGCTGCATTTTGCATAATGAGATAAAGTACTACCACATTAACCTATTCAAGAGGCTCAGAAGAAACATGGGCTCTCATTATGCTTTTTTATTATTTAAATCATTACATCAGCATCTGGATTTATGTCTGACTCCTGTTCTTGTGTTTGTCCTCTCTGACTTTGTCTCTTAGTGCTGATGGGGTGTACGAAGTGTCGTTCTACTCTAATGCAGTGGTGTCTTACGATGGCAGTATCTTCTGGTTGCCTCCAGCAATCTATAAATCAGCCTGTAAGATTGAGGTCAAGCACTTCCCCTTTGACCAGCAGAACTGCACACTGCGCTTCCGCTCCTGGACCTATGACCGCACTGAAATTGATCTGGTGCTTCGCGCTGATGTAGCCAGTATGGATGACTTCACGCCCAGTGGAGAGTGGGACATCATCGCCCTGCCAGGCAGACGAAATGAAAACCCAGCTGACCCTACCTATGTGGACATCACATATGACTTTATCATTCGCAGGAAGCCTCTTTTTTATACTATCAACCTCATCATCCCATGTGTGCTCATCACCTCGCTGGCAATCCTCGTTTTCTACCTGCCCTCTGACTGTGGTGAGAAGATGACACTTTGCATCTCAGTGCTGCTGGCTCTCACTGTGTTCCTGCTGCTAATCTCCAAGATCGTCCCACCTACTTCACTGGATGTTCCTCTGGTGGGGAAGTACCTGATGTTCACCATGGTTCTGGTCACTTTCTCTATCGTCACCAGTGTATGCGTCCTCAATGTGCACCACCGTTCTCCCACCACACACACCATGCCCCCATGGGTTAAACTGGTGTTCCTCAACAAGCTCCCCGCTCTGCTCTTCATGCGCCAGCCGAGAAACAGCTGCGAGCGCCAGCGGCTACGTCAAAGGAGGAGGGCGCAGGAGCAGAGTGAGGGAAGGCGCAGTGGGGAGGCAGGAGCCTTGATGGTGGGGCTCGGGTTGGGAAATGCTGGTGGGAATGGAGGGGGGACCTCCACAGCAGTATTTGGCAAGGAGGACAGTGACCCTTGTACGTGTTATGTGAACCGTGCGTCTGTTAAACAGTTTGGAGGGGATCTGGGAGGAGCAGGAGGGGGATCCATGGATGGTCTAAACAGGGTCAGAGAGGGCCGAGAGGGGGGCTCTGGAAACCTTCCAAGAGGGAAGCAAGCAGCTGCAGGTCCTGCTTTGACTCAGGCCCTGCTAGCTCAAGCCTGTCCGGGCTTTGAGGAAGCTGTCGAAGGAGTACGTTTCATCGCTAATCACATGAAGAGTGAGGATGACGATCAGAGTGTGAGTATTATTTGCTGCTCCATATTAGAGCCTGAGGCTGATAGTGTTACATTAAATTTGCTCATATTTTACAGTTGATTTATAAACTTTATTATCATAGTAATTGCAAAAATAGCACTTCTAAAATGTAAAACTTCTTGAAGCTTTAAGTAAATTTTTCTTTTAAAGCTGCTCAAAACACGTTTTTACATTGACAAGAGATTAAATGAATTAGGTTCACATTTACTAACTGCCTGCAGCAGTTCAAAACCCTCTTTTGGCATTAAAAATCTTCTGCTTTCAGCTGAAAGTTGTAGACAGTAGTTTTTGTGAAGGTCTTATTGTGGTCTGAGAGTGCAAAATTTGGGGACAAGATTATTTAAATTAGATTATTAATTGCCCCATAGGTGTGAATGTGAGTGTGAATGGTAGTCCGTCTCTCTGTGTTAGCCCTGCAACAGACTGGTGACCTGTCCAGGGTGTACCCTGCCTCTCGCCCCATGGCAGCTGGGATAGGCTCCAGCCCCCCTGTAACCCTGAAAAGGATAAGCAGAAGAAAATGGATGGATGGATGGATTATTTTAATTAATCATACAAACATTTACTAAGGTTTACAGCAGGCAATTTAACACTGATGCACATGATATTTGAAATGCCAGGACGAGATGTTGTCAGGAAAAGTGTGTGAGCAGTGTAGTGATTGCTCAAGGCTGTGAGCATGGTGCCAAAGCTTTGGCCCCTTTAGTTCATCACTGAGTGTCCCCCCAAATGCTTAGACCTGAGCCATACATATTTCTGGTCCTCAGTATTTCAGTATTTCTGTTTCTATATAACAAAGCTGCACTTAAAATGGATCATCATAGTTACCCAATGCAAAATGCATAAAGGCCATGGATGTAATACAGGAAGTAAACATTTTAGTTTGAGCTGCGGTTTGCAGTGTTTCAGGGAGACTGGTCCACAATGAAAACTGCAGAGAGCACAAAAGCATCTCAACACACAAAGTTGTGCAACATCACAAATTACGTTTATTTATTTATTTTAACTTCTTTCTAGTATCAGATATATTACAGGATAAATAGAAATGTCTGTCCAAATATATCTATTCAAAGGATTCAGATTTTACACATATTATTGTAATATCTGAATCTTCCAATACATGGTTCAGGATTTTGAAAAAATGATTTGTTGCCCACTAGTGTTGTCATGGTACTAGAATTTAATACCGATACATATAAAAATACTTGATACCACAGAAAATAAAATTATGGCATTTTTTTTTTCAAAAAGATTGGAAAGAATACAAATAATAATGTTAATGACAACATTGTTTTCAAGTTGTTGGAGGTAGTGTTGTGCTTCTGGTGACGTGGTACCATATTTTCATTGCTGATCAAATAATACAACATCATTGAAATATAATATAATACAAATATCATAGAGCTGTTAAGGTTGGCTGCCACTGTTTCTGTCTAGTTGCTGGTTGACTTGTCTCAGTGTCAATCTCTGACTTTAAGAAACACATAGACATAAATAATTGTGTTATCCTGTTAAATGATCATTCTCTGTTAACTGTGCAGACAGGCAGCACTGATAACATTTGCTGCCTTGCTCCCACATTAACATTGTCATTTTATAACTTTATTAGCCATAGCTCTACCTTAATAACTTAACAGATGGCTAATGTGGCTATCAGATATTTGCTAAAAGTTAAACGGCTAACATTAATGTGAGCACCGGCCAGTTTAACATTTATAATAACTTGTTGTTCAAACGGGGGCTTTACTGACCTCTTGATATTTCTTCTGTTGCGAACATCAAATTTAGCTGCTAGTGAGGGAAGGGGCTGTGTGCCTGCCTTCTGCAGGGTGTTATGTGAAGTTGTGTATCATCTGGAGGAGGCAAAGATGGCTGCTAGTATTAATACTGTTGCAAATGAGTATCTAATTCGATAGTCATTTTTAGTATCTAAGACTCATTTTTTTTAACAAACCTATTGCCCACAGCTGGCGGTGAGTCAGAGTTCTTCCTTTGACTTTATTAAATACTTGCAGCCTAACATGGCACATAGAAAAAAAAAGAGTGATCTGTGCATTTAAACACATGGCACAGTAACAATAACTTAACATGTGGACTAGTCAGGACAGTATGTAATGTGCGGTCTTCTATTCCACATCTGACAGTTCAGCTGTGACGCACAGATTTCAGGCTTGTACACAGAACCTGTTTGCAATAAAGCAGCTCTTCTCTGGATAAATCCTGCAGTCAGTCTGAGCCTTTGCTTATACCGTGCTATGTCTGTAGATTATTCACTCCCCAATAATTTCTACTCTTTTTGAGCTGTTAATTTGCACTTCTCTCTGTAGATTCTGTTGGGCAATATTCGATTCAGTTCAGTTTTTTTATATAGCACCAAATCATAACAATAGTCACCTAAACATGCTTTTTATTGTAAGGTAAAGACCCTACAATAATAGACAGAAAATCCTAAAAAGCATGTGGCAGCAGTGAGAAGGAAAAACTCCCTTTTAACAGGAAGAAACCTGTGGCAGAACCCAGGTCAGGGAGGGGGAGCCATCTGCTGCGACCAGTTGGGGGTGAGGCAGAAGGGAAAAAAGACACACCGTAGAAGAGAGCCAGAGTTTAATAACAACTTAATGATTAAATGCAGAGTGGTGTATAAACACAAAGTGAAAAGAGGTGAGTGAAGGAGAAACACTCATTGCATCATGGGAATCCCTCAGCCTAGGCCTACTGCAGCGTAACAAGGGGAGGGTTCAGGGTCACCTGATCTAGTCCTAACTGTAAGCTTAATCAAAAAGAAAAGTTTTTTAAGCCTAATCTTAAAAGTAAAAAAAGAGCGTCTGTCTCCTGAATCCAATCTGGGACCTGGTTCCAAAGAAGAGGGGCCTGAAAGATAAAGGCTCTACTTCCCATTCTACTTCTACTTGCTCTGAGAACCACGTAAGCCTGCAGTCTGAGAATGAAGTGCTCTATTGGGGTAACATGGTACAATGAGGTCTTTAAGATAAGATGGGGCCTGATTATCCAAGACCTTGTATGTGAGAAGAAGGATTTTAAATTAAATACTGGATTTAACAGGGAGCCAATGAAGAGGAGCTAATATGGGAGAAATATGCTCTCTCTTTCTAGTCTCTGTCAGTACTCTCGCTGCAGCAGTTTGGATCAACTGAAGTCTTTTCAGGGAGTTTTTAGAAGCCTGATAATAATGAATTATAATAGTCCAGCCTAGAAGTAATAAATGCATGAACTATTTTTTTAAAATCACTCTGAGACAGGATGTTTCTAATTTTAGAAATATTGCACAAATGCAAGAAAACAGTCCTACTTTTTTTTTTATATGCACATTAAACGACGTATCCTCGGTCAAAAATGACACCAAGATTCCTCACAGTGTTACTGGAGGCCAAAGTAATACCATCCAGAGCATCTGGTTAGACACCATGTTTCTAAGATTTATAGGGCTGAGTACAATAACCTCAGTTTTATCTGAGTTTAGAAGCAGGAAATTAGAGGTCATCCAGGACCTCTAATTTCCTGCTCTTAAGGACCTCTTTATGTTTTTAAGACATTCCTGTAGTGTATCTAATTGGTGTGTATCATCTGGCTTCTTGGATAGATAAAGCTGGGTATCATCTGAATAGCAAAGAACATGTATGCATCATTAGAAGATGATACTGCCTAAGGGAAACATTTATAATGTAAATAGAATTGATCCCAGCATAGAACTCTGTGGAATGCCATAATTAACCTTAGTGTCTTAAGAAGACTCAGAGGTCTGTCTTTGCTCATAAAATTCAAAAGTTATTTTTAGATAAGTGAGTCCGGATCACGTGCAAGCCTTTCCACTCACATCTGTGCCAATTTTTGTGATTAGTAAATCTGGCCTTTGACCTCTGCTCTTCCCCACTGAGATTTTTAGCTCCTTTGCTTTAAAAGGTTGAGATAGAAGTTAGGCTGCAAGAAAACTGCCATGGACTACCAAACAAGAACCAAATGATAGTAAGCCATTAATTGGTGAACACAGTAGAGCCTTATAAAAAAAGGTGTTTTCTTCAGATAGTGGTGGTGGTGGTGATGATCAAAACCAGAAGAGCAAAATTTTCTAGGCAGAAATTCTATTGGAGCCATACTCTCTTATTGGGCTTTCAAGGCAGAAACTATTACTTCCCTTGGGGTCAAAGAAAAACAAATTAGTTAGGTGGTTATTCTGGTGGGGTGGGACTTGGATCACTGAGTATTTGCTCATCTACGCATGACTGCCATGTGGAAATAAACCTTGCAGACTCTAATTGTATTATTACAATTATCTAATTGTAACTGTAAAAATTTTAAATAGCTGCTTAAGTTATTCTTTTTTTTTAATGTGATGACGCTCATAAAAATTACAGTTTAAATGAGTGGTTGCATTGTTAAAATGCGTTTATACAACAACCACCAAGTAATGGTTCAACAAAAAAGCCCTGCTAAAAAATAAAACAAAAAGTAGTTAAAGGATTTAACTCCAATTTTATGAGCATATCCGTAGCTTCGCTGTGTGAGGTGGCCAGACTGTATTTCTTGGTGTTTGTAGCCAGCCCTGGCCACCCCTTAGTATCACCCCTGTCTCCAAGGGGAGATAAACACAGCTCCAAATTAATGGTATTATTCTGCTTGTCTACGTTATTTGTTGAGCAGCAGCTTTTAATTTAGTCATCTGGCCTATAAAATTGTAAAACTAATGCTACAGTTTACACCTCTGCCACCATGCATGCTAATATAGTCTGGGATAGTGTGTGATGAGCACTTATAATATCAGCTGATAATAAAAACCTGCATATATATTACTCAGATTCAACTCTGTATTAACATAAAGAAATTATCCTGTCTATGTGCAAGTGAAATCCTGCCATAAATAATCTTCTTTTATGCGAATATGTTACCAGCCATAAAAAGTATCCAGAGCAGCACAGATCAGTGCCATATCATGTTATAGTGATGACTGAGCTGTGTGACTGTGGTGTTTAGTTCTGCCATTTAAAACATTGGGGTTAGTACAAAAGGCCAGAAGCAAAGGAGACAGATCTGGTGATGCAGTCATAACCCTCTGAATATTCGACGCAGACATGTAATTATAGCTGCAGTTGCAGCAGCGGCAGCATGACGTGTGCATAGAGAAGGAGTACAACTGGTAAAGAGCTGGAACAGAAGAAGCGAGTCAGCGGAGTGAGGGTGTTATTTTTTAATTCTTGTCCTGCCAGCATCTTAGGAGACCATGTGTCTGACATGGGAGTTAATAAACTGCAGTAATTCTGTCCATCATTAATATAGTTACCGTCCCATTGCCTTTAAAATCCTCCCATTCCCAGTTCGGTGCATAGCTCATCATTCATTTCCCTCTCTCCTTATCATCGCAGGGGTCACAGTGTCAGCACGCCCTCTGTTTCTCTCTGTCCTCCATTTCTCTCTAGTCTCTTACATCCTTCTCCTCCTCCTTGACTTGTGTCAGACCTCATCAGAGCTGTGTAGCAGAATGAGTCTCTATTCACATTAACACTTCACCTCCATTAACGTTGTGTCTCGTTGAAGGCAGACGGATAGATAGGATGATAATGAGCATGACTGGGCTTGAGAGTGGAATTTTGCTCACCTTAATCTTTCTCTCACCCACAGGTGAGCGAGGACTGGAAGTATGTTGCCATGGTGATCGACCGCCTCTTCCTGTGGATCTTTGTGTTTGTATGCGTGTTCGGCACAATGGGCATGTTCCTGCAGCCGCTCTTCCAGAACTACACAGCCAAGACCATCAACATGCCAGGCTGACCGTTTTTCCCAGCCACAAACACGCTGACAGACAGCTCCCTGACCAATCAGCACAGCAGGACATGGGCTGGAGGTGGGGGTGGGGAGGGTCTGGGTTTTAATTTGTCTATGGAACAGGAACCAGAACTGCAACTAAACAATCACATCCATTACCTTTATAGTAACAATTTTTTGCAACAAACAACTGTTTTTCTGGTATGAAGATACAGGAAAACACCATCTTACTTTTACCTGCAGTTTTTTTTTTTTTTTTTTGTCCAGATGTTTAATGGTCTGACCTCCTCTTTCTGGTGGAAAGGTCCCTCCTTGCTCTCCTCTTCAGCCAGCAAGGGAGTGAGGATGCTCTGAGTTACTCCTTGTTGTACCTTACGCCAGCCAATTAACATTTTCTGCATTACACTGACTGCTTAAGTGACACATGACATACCTGCCTTCAGCTACGACAGACATTATTTATTCACAGTCTGGTCTGATGTTAGTATCAGAGAAGGAAGGGAAGTTCATATCAAGGTTCTTATACTTTTATTTATTTATTTTTTTCAAAAATCCACTATGTCAGTGAACTGATTCAGTATATTTTATCATAGCATAGCTGCTTACCACAGTATAGCATTGAGTATATATTATTAAGATTTCTCTATGTGTTAGATCATGCAAGGGTATGATGCTAATAGAGAGAGACTATGGTGTGTCGTATGATTGTATAGCTATAACCAGAATGTGATATAAACTGTACTACACAGCCTGTGATGCGCACACTAACACGATATGTGTAAAAGCAACAGATTGTGAAGGAAAAATATATAGAAGATAGTTATACTTAAGAAAGATCCAGGTTGCATTATTACATAAAAGTCAAAAGGATAAAGTAATAGATTATGCATGGACAGTTTTCTGCTCAGAGTGTTGTGCGCAGTAAGTGGAGAACAGCCGCAGCCTGCTGTGCCAGAGTGCACAGCTGCACTGAGATGAGTCTAGCTCCTGAGAAATGGAGGAAGCTGAGCCAAAATTGTGGATAGGACCTCCTATATGATGGACAGTGGAACATTGTGGATTGATGGGAGGTTTGTCATGGATATTAAGTCATATCACAAATGTTTATTTTCTGTCAGCTGATCAGAGCAGGACAACGCTTCATTCGCTCATCATTTTCTGCTCTCCTCTCCCGCATATATATTTTGTATTCTGTTCATGTATGTACTGTTCAGAACACATGTACACATGTATGTGTGTATGCCTGCCCCATACTCCAGTGCATTACCACATCTGTGAGATGCAGTGTTCAGAGGAGCATAACGTATAATGTATGTCCCTCCCACCCTTTCAAATAATCTCTGCCATCCTCTCTCCAGCCCTGCTCCATTTATCAGGTCTTCCATGGATACTCATTTCTGACATTTAGTCCAATTTGAATAATAATTATCTTCCAGTCATTAATGCCGTATTCTTTCTCGTGGCAGATTTGCCTTGTTTCCACAATCTTCACAGAACCCCTGACGACAAAGAAGATGCAAAAGCCCTTTTCAGGCACACATACAGGGCGTGGGGGGTTGAATTAAATTTTTTGTAAACAAGAGCAAAATGCCAACAGGAGCAACAATGAAGCAGTCATGGCAAGGCAATAACTTGTGCAAAATCACAAACAGAAAGGATGAATACAGAGGAGGAAAAAAAAGCAGGATAGGCAGAGACAAAAGACTCTTGTTGTTAATGGAAAGGAACGATGAAACCATTGAAAAAAGGCCATCTCTCTGGTCGCTGTCATTTGCTCCAAGTTTCCTGGCTTTATGCATGTCATGTGACCAAATCTGCAGCTCAGCTCAGTTTTGGACTGGAAGATGTCTCTTGCTGTGTCTCCGGTGGATGGGATTACCCAAGAGGTTCCTGGGCAGATCCCAAGCAAGTGTGAAAAGCTTATCAGAGACCTGTGAAAACTGTAGGCTGCATGTCTCCACACGGAGAAAGTGCTGCTGTCCACTCTCTTCTCTCTCTTTTTGACCTTTCCACTCTCCTTCCTTTCCTCTCACTTCCTCTCTCATTATGCTCTCCCATCTTTCACCTTCCCCTTCCTGACTCTAAAATCTGCTCCTGTGCACACCTTAACCAGTCCAATAAAGGTTGTAGGTTCAGATTAATCAAAGTATGTCTGCGTGACATGTTTTTACATGAAAAAAAAGGAAACATTTCCTGGCTTTCTAACACTGATGCTGGCAACTTCCTTTTTTATATGCACAAAAATGCACACATACCTACACACTCAGTCACACAGTGCTTTTTTTCTTTTTCTTTTAGGAAGTAGCGCTTTTAAACAATTGCATTCAAAGCCCTGTCAAGGTCACTCCAAGTTCTGATTATTCTGCTGTAAAAACAGGGCTGTAGTTAATTCTTACCTTCACGTATAAACTTGACATTTTTAGTGCAGAGGACCAATTTGAATAATTCACACCACAGCAGGAGTAACTCTCCCATATCTAACTCTTAACAAGACTTAATTTATTTCATAAATACCACATGGGTGTTGCTTTGTCAAGTATCTCCAATCTGCATTCATCTGGCATAAACTGCTGTACCCATGTGGCAATGCAAATTAGAGGTATTGCACCAATCCTGTTACAAAACTGCTGGAGTCAGAGGACCACTTGCTGCCACCTGGTGCCCATTGTTTGTTCTTACTCGTTTTCTGCTGTAATAATGCACAGCCAACTTTGCATTGTTTGAGTAAAGGTCACATTTATTTTTTTTCCAGGGGGACATTCCTCAGCTTGAATACGTAACAAAATGCATGAAAAGAGCAGATAGAGAGATATTCACATATTCAACAGTGACAGCTGTTGAAACTCTTTAAGATTTTCACTTTGTAGTAATATTACAATTTTAATTAATTCAAGGGACATTGTGGACAAACACCCAACATTTATTGCTTGAGGTTTTGCTATTAGAGGTTTGTGTGTGTGTTTGTGCACACGAGGTCCATGACAGGGTGTCCCAAATGGGCCTTCTCCCTTTCCTTAAGTGCTTCCTCCCTGGAACATGTGGGATTTTAAAGAGGAGACTCTGGGGCGGTGGGTGGCTTCACTTCTTCTTCTCTTGCTTGTCATTGTACTCCAAGAAGAAGTCGTTACAGGCAACAGTGAGAGCTCCAATGAGTATGATGAACTCTGTAAAATCTACCTCTCCGTCATTGTTGGAATCCAGGTCTCCCATAATCTTTTCCACAGCTTCCTTATCCTGGGCATTCTGCATTTGTGAAGATACAAAACAAAAACATGGTCTTTTCTATACACATAACTTATATGTGCATCTTGCCTCCCTAAGTATGAGCATGATCTTTCTTACCCCAAGATAGCTCCCAAGCTCTGTGGTAAGCATCTCTTTGAGTTCAGCCTTGCTCAGTGTATATTTGTCCCCCTCATTTCCAGAGTACTTATGGAAGGTCTGGATCATGAGCTGCATGGCATTCTCCAGGGTGGAGGCATTCTCTGAATTAGGCAAAGACATTCTGGAGCAGGACACAAGGGTGGGTTTAAAATACAGTAAGAGCAGTTCCTGTCAGTACTTGTGCTCTGTCTAGCATGGAGGATCAGGCCAAAGCAGAAAAATCAATATTGGTTAAAACCTCTGTCTTTCATTATCTGTTTTGTGCTCTAATGCATGTGCAAATATGCATTTGAATAAGATGAATTTTGCAAAGAGTATTTGGTCAGAAACCTTAAATAGCTTACATAGTTTCTTCATCATGCCCCCCCCGGCCCCAGTTAGATTACGCTACAGATAAACTCATCCTGCTCTGCCTCTGTTTTTGGACTTCTGGGAGTTTGGACATAGTCTGCAGCAGCCGGACATGTGAGCCAGCTGATAAGAGTGAAATTCTAAGCTGGTTAAACAGCTGAACCGCTGGAGAAGATGTAACCAGGACACACAGAGGCAACCTGATCTGGCTTTTACTTTAGCTCCACCGGATAGCAGAAAACACCACAGACAGGTGTAAGTCCTTGCCTTTCTTGAACCTCCATCACTTCTGAACCGTGAGGACTTCTCCTAACTGCCAATCATGGCTTGAAATAGTCTTCTTGTGGATTCTAATTTCCATTTCTAATTTCAGCATAGGAAAATGGCTAGAAATGCATTTTGGGCAGGACATGTCCCACTGGGGTCCAGTTAACAAGTCAAATTAAGGTTTCATAACTTATCAGTGAATAAACTGAAAGCTCTTCCTGCCCTTGTTATTTTGCATGAAGACTTCCAGCAAGTGATCAACTTACAGCCAGCATGCACTAGCAGCATCTGTAACAGTATGCAATGATAAGTCAGAAAAAACACAACAGAGAAATGTGGAGGCACAGTTGTCATGTAGAAATCTGTCCCTTACATCCTCTGGTTCTTACCTGAGTGGAGGATGAGTGCTGGTCTGTTGTTCAGGTGCAGAGAGAGGAGGTAAAAGCAACTGATAAGAAGGATGAGGACTACAGCATCTTAAATACATCCGTTACTCCACCCATCCCACTTACCCCTTCCTTCTCTCTCCCTCCTACCTCCTGTCGCCCCTCTCCTATCCACCTTCTCTGTTTACACATCAGACACCTGCTATCCGCTAAACGGACACACATAATATCTGCACACAGCTACAGAAAGACTTTAGGTAAATGAAGGTACTCATGATATGACCACAAGCTGCACCTGCCAGTAATATGCTCTAATGTGGTTTGTTTCTCAAAGAAAACTCCAAATATTCATATGTTATCTAAAACCAACCTCGTGTTCCAAGCACTATGAACTGTGGTGCAGTGACAGTGACATATTACTTACCATGTTGCAGGTTGCTATTGAGATAGTGGATTACCCTGCTACTCTGTTGTGCAATCGCTTTGAACTTCATGTCAAAACACAAAAAAGGAAATGCTTAAAATACTGCTATACCAAGGCAAAGATCAATAACTCCATAGCTTTCCAAGTGTGCCTGGTTTCAACCAGCAAAAAACAATCTTGGGATAATTGTAGGGGTTAGATGTTCACTGGAGGAGGGAGGTGGGTGGGTGGGGTTGTGCTTGTTACATTATCCGAAGGATCAGAGTGGCACAAATGAATGGAGCCATCGCACCTGGCAGTCATGCAGAGAAATCCCCACACAAAGGAGAACATGACAATGCTGACACACACACACACACATACAGGAACACTTTCACAAACCTATTCACACCTTTGACTCCAAAACACACCATGGTCTGCATGACGAAAAGCACAACTACGCACACATTTGAACAGGAACAGAAACATTCTTGAAGTAGTTGTAGCCACACTTTAGGCTTAAAACCACACAACATGCTTGCACAAACCATGTGGAGAAAAAAAAAAAGCATAACTAAGAACAGAGAACTGGAACAGAAACATACTTTAAATAGTTCATGTCAGTCATCCACCAGAGATGGAGCCAGCTATATAATGAAAACAGTGGGGGGGCCAAATAGCATGAAAGTCATGCATTTCTAAATGAATGATCTACAGGTTCATATTTAAAATTAAACATTAAAGCTTTCATGTGACGAGATCATGACAGGTCTGTTTTAAAGTGCGGTGATGGTGAAGCATCCTCTTTTTAATGTGTCTTTGTAGCAGTATATTGTGTCAGTGAAGGGGTAGCATGGTGTGCGTGCATGTTTGTATGGACCAAATGTATAGTGTTGCAGAGCGGAGGATGGTGCACAATAGGAAGTGTAGTCTGTATATCAGGATCGAGTTGCAATAAGTGATGCAGCTAAAGGTTCCTGAGTTTGACTAGTCAGGGATGTCTCGGCTATATTTAGCAAGTGCTGCTGGTATCTGTGGAAAGGAGCGGTCATCATTCGATTAGTGGCTGCGGGACAATGTTGAATCATGACAGAGAAATCACTGTACTTACACGGCAGTTCTCTATGTGTAGAGTGGGAAAATTTAAATGAAGGTTATAAGGTGGAATCAGCAAATAGACACAAGTGCAACAGCAACCCCCACCCCCACCCCAGAAAATGCATCATTACAATTTTAATATAAAGCTTTTATTTTGAGAATATTGGTATAAAATGTAGAATTGGTATAAAAAAAAAATAAGACCAGCTCAAAGTCCTTCAGTGACAGTGTTACTACATAAAGGTTGACCTGAACAGACATTAAGATCTAGAACAGCTGGTTAATTAATTATGGACTGGTGTAAAAATGTATACATGATGAGTGGAATGTTTGGAAACGAAAAAAATGACAATGACAAAGCTCAAAAGAAAAAAAAAAAGGAAGGCTAATTGAAGATTCTTTCCGAGCAGCGCAGTTTCCCGGGTATTTACGATGCGTCTGGATTGCACCCAGTCTTGCGCTGACTCATGGAGTTAGCCACGTAACCTATCAGATTAAGGTATTCCTCAAAGCTGACCTTTCCATCACTGTTGTCATCCAGTCCCTTCAACATCTCCTTAACCGCAGAGGTGTTGTTTGTATCCTGAATAAAATGAAAAGAAAAAAGCCAAAGGGGCATTAAGGAGATCAGAGATATTACAACTGCTTATAAAAATGTTCTAATAAACTGGCAGAATAATGGACAACCAAAAAAAACGTTATTTACTTCCATGACACCACCGAGGTTTTTCTCCAACAGTTTCTGGAAGGATTTGCTGTCTAGGTTCTCCTTCCCCTTGGAACATTTAGCAAACGTGGTCACCAATGTAGAAATGGCCGACTCCATATCGCTATAAGAGGGGGAGGCAAGGACAAAACAGAAGCAAAAGTTTAGGAAGCCACAAGGACAGATAAGGACATATCTTAGAAACTCAGACGCTCAAAAATTATGCCGTGAGATACATTTTTCCATGAACTCTGATAATATGAAAATGCAAGAATTTACACAGGGCACTGAGGGACATTTCATATTGAACTTTTAATGGTTCATTTGGTTCCGACTGCAAAAAGGAGACGTGCACGACTGACTGGTCTTTTATTTTGTACATTCAAATTATACAGCATATTATGATGTATGCAAATTGAGAGACATTACATTTATAATATCACATGATTTTTTATTTTTAAAAAAGGCTAGACACAGAGATACAAACAGAAAATTACTGTCCAACATTATAACATCACAAGAACTAGATCACATCTTGAAACTGCATACAAATTGGTTTATGTAAGTGTCAAAAATGTGAGAAATGTGAGAGACGCAATTGACGTCAGCATAGAAGAGGAAGCGAGGGAATGGGGAGTGAGGATGGGACCCAGCCTGGAGGCTGGCTGAGGTAAACACAGTGAAAGAGAGGGAGTGAGGGAAGGCTAAAGAGAAGGGGAGTCTCTGAAGGTAAACACAATGGGAGCTGTGATCTCTGACGGTGGACATCTGATCCCCAAAAGCAAGCAGGAGGCTTCAAGTTCAGATTACTGCCTAATGCCTGCCTGCAGCAGCACACTTTACCACACACACACACACACTGTAGGAAAAGTATGAACTGAAATATGTCACCCAACTAGTCAAACAAACACTGATGAAAAAAAACAAAAAAACTGAAAGCAAACATCACATGCTGCTATTATTGAGAGAACCAAAAGGAAAATATTAATGAAACCTAAGGCTATTAAAAAAATTTAACACTTGTACACATTGGAAATATGATGGAAAGTTAAAAAGCACACCAACATTGATCTGTTTTGAGCATGCAACTGATTAATTCCATTAGGCTTTAAAACAAAAAAGCAGACACAATAATAAAGGCAGTGGTTAAAGTATTCACTCATCCATCCAAATCACTGAATTTAGGTGCACACTGCCACTGGACTCTAGAGCAGTGCTGACATGTTCTCTGGAGTAACAAATCACACTTATCTATCTGACAATCTGATGGATGAGTCTGGGTTTGGCAGTTGCCAGGAGAACGGTACATTTCTGACTGCACTGTGTAAAGATCGGTGGAGGGGGGGCATTATGGTGTGGGGTTGTTTTTCAGGAGTTGGGCTCGGCCCCGTAGTTCCAGTAAAAGGAACTCTTACGAAGACCTTTTGGACAATTTCACGTTCGCAAATTTGTAAGAACAGTGTGGGGATGGTTCCTTCCTGTTCCAACATGACTGCGCACCAGTGCACAAAGCAAGGTCCATAAAGAAATGGATGAGCACGTGTGGTGTGGAAGAACTTGACTGGCCTGCATAGAGTCCTGACCTCAACCCGATAGAACACCTTTGGGATGAATTAGAGTGGAGACTGTGAGCCAGGCCTTCCTGTCCAACATCAGTGTCTGACCTCACAAATGTGCTTCTGGAGGAACGGTCAAAAATTCCCATAAACACTCCTAAACCTTGTGAAAAGCCTTCCCAGAAGAGTTGAAGCTGTTATAGCTGCAAAGGGTGGGCTGACGTCCCTGTAGATTAAGAATGGGATGCCACTCGAGTTTATATGTGTGTGAAGGCAGATGAGTGAGTACCGACTAACTGGCTGCACCATGTAAAACACAGCTGCGCCGAGAAGCCATACAACAAACTTGTTTTCAGCGTGACCAAGTGACTCGATCAATCAGATATCAAAAAACAAAAATACTGTTCATTCTCAAGTGAGCTGCCAATGTGTGCTAGTCATTCAAAATGCAATGCACCAAGAAAATGAAGGATCTGCTCACAGCTGCAAAAGATTACAAGTAATTGTTTGTGGTTTTAAAAAAGAAGAAGAAAAAAAAAAGATCTGGGGCCACGTCAGAGCCCAGTGCCTCTAAAAAAAAACCAACCAACACCCCCCCGAGAAACAAAACAAAGAAATAACCATGGCAATTTGGCTGAAGCATACAATTACTATCCAGATTAATCAGAGAGATTTTCAGTTATTTCCTGCTGCATGTGCACATTGCTTCCAGACACAATTCGGCCAGCACAGGGGTCTTTCTAGGTCACTCCCATTTAGTTTTCTCTTGTCTCAACAAAGTAGAATTCCAAGGCAACTGCTTGCAGCAAACAAAAGGCCTGAATGAAAGCTGGAGATACTTGAGTAGCATTGATAAGTATCACCAGCAGTGTGGGGTGAGGCCTCGCTGCAGGATTTCCAGTGTGTATTGGAAACTACCACGAGGCAGCGGGAGCCACTGGATGGGTAATAACCATGGGTGCCTGAGGTGATGTTGTTGAAGTAACTGTAGAAGCTGGTAATCTCCCATCTGACACTGATGTCACACCTCAGTGCTCACACTACCCACCTACTCTGGCCTATGTGCCCATGGACATGCGGAAAGACAGAAACACAAACACACACACACACACACACACACACACACACACACACACACACACACACACACACACACACACACACACACACACACACACACACAGAAACACACTCATCTAAAGAAGGACAATGCCAATTAGGACTTCTCTTGCATTAACCTAATTACTGGGTGAACGAGAGCAGGCACCCAAACCCTGGATTTTGTTTCACATCTCCCTGCCATGCCAGCACACACACACACGCACACACAACTCTATTTAACATGCAAGTTACCATCTGTCATGAGCATCCTGCTCATCATTGTTTAATAAGTTACTATAATTGTCCTAACACCTTCCTGACATCCTCCACGATTCAAACAGCAGAGGACCAGGCTGTGTACAGGCCATATATCAAAATGCCTGACAGCCACAATCCATTAGCATCTCCTCTGAGTGTAACAAGATAAGAAGAAAACCAAGAAGGCCCCAGTAAGAAATGGAGACATCAGGGCCACAAAAATACAAAACGAGTAGAAAGGAACATGCGGTAGGGTTTGTCTGATAAGGGCAGGAGGTGGCCTGGCAGGGAGCGTGTACTGACGACTACTGTGACTCACGTACAAGCTCATAGTACATGCACATTCAGACTCTGAGGGTGGAGATTGTGATTAGAAAGACTGGAGACAGGTCAGCAGTTGCAAAACTGAAGCAATCTGTCTTCTTGTGATTTTTCAGTTGCAAAAAGCTACAGATTGTAAGTTAACCGAAGAGCAAGATATTCCATCTTTTTCAGTTTTAGGTGGCGTGAGGTTGCAACCAAACGCAGACACGAACCGCATTTTTAAAAAAGTCTCATACAGGCATTTGAACAGGAACAGAAACATACTTTAAATAGTTCACTTCACGTATCCAACAGACTTTGAATGGAAACAGTGAGAGTCAAAATTTATGAAAACTGCAAAGAGCAAAACTAAAGGCCATGTTTGAACAAAAACTCTGTATCATAAATTGTCTGTTTGCGTGCACAATGATTGCATAGCAAGTGGAATAAAAGCCTGAGTGGAGCCCGGTTCATTTTGGTGGCAGTGTTTTAGGGGTGTTACATATGACACTTTTCCACATTTTACACAGAGTGGTTCAGTAGCTGCCAATCTGCTTGTCTGCTTGGATTATCATCAGTACGATAACAGAAAGGCTAGATTTTCCTGGTTTTCATATCTTCAGAGGTCTAAAGCTACAAAATCATCCAGCAATTCACAAATGAAAAAAATAAGCAACACCTATCAGATGCATTAATTAAGAAAATTATGACTTGTTTTCTATCATCAGTTTATTGTCACATGCAGACCACTAAGGTCTCTAAACATTACACATATTGTGGCTACATTAAGGGTAGCTCCCGAATTAACGGAATCACATGAATATTGAACAGACGTCGGTGACTAATACAAGTAATGTGAGTGCTGAAACCAGATGAGACTTGTCATGTGCAAACCAGTTTGAACCCAGTAGGTCCACCTATCCCACCCCTCAGTAATCCACCAAAGAAGACAAACTGCATAGGAAAGCTTCCCATTTCAGACCAAACCAATCACTTTTTTTTCTTCCTGCGATTACACTCGACGTGAGCGTGGATCTTTGTGGGTGATCTGCTCCACCCTGGTCGTGTTGTTTGCACTAGGTGTGACTGACTCACTTCCCCCATGAGCATACCTATCATCGCCCAGGTCACCATTTCTTCTCCGCTTCATTAACTACACCAGATCGAAGCCATTCGAGTCCCACTGGTCTTATCATAACGTTAATAATTCAGACTGATAAGAGCCAAATCTGACTGTCGTTACAACGATCACATTATGATTGCTTAACGGGGCGACAACGGCCTCGGCGCACACGCCAAAACTAGTAGGCGCCGCGCGTAACGGAGATATTAGGGGCTTGCCCGTGTCCCACATTTGCATTTAGCCCTAACTAATTCTGACAATTTGTAGAGTGACCACAGGCAGGAGTGACACACAGCAAATAAATAAGTAAACGTGACTCGAGACTCCGGTTTCTCTGTAAGTGTAAAGGGATTGGAATTAGATTACCAAGAGGGCGAACCCGATCCCTGTGGCCACCAAGCTTGGTAATGACAATAGGGAGGCTGGCACATAATACAAAATTGATGACACGGTGCAGAAAATAAGTTAAACTTTTACATTTTCTAGGTTGCGTAGAAAAGATTGAACTCAGCCTTAAAAAAAAAAAACCCTAGTGAATGTATTACTGTGGTCCTGTATAAAATCATTAATGGGAAAAAAAACACACTCACCTTCGAGACAGAGAACAAAAGACTAAATTATCTCAGGAAATGCTCTGCTTCTTTCTTTCAGATCCTCCTCTCAAGGCTTGCTCTAGATTAACCAGCTACGCATATCTTTTCCGTGATTTAACTTCTGACTCAAGCCAGCTTTTTTTTTTTTTTTTTTCTCACTGTTTTAGGGCGTGTGCCTGAGAGAGGAGGAATGTGGAAAGAGGCGCAGCTTGAGCAACTCGGGAATATTTTCTTAACAAAGATTTCCGTTGTTCCAGAAAAGAGTCTCCAAGGTGTTTTTCATAAACACTTTCCGTTTCTGCCTCTACGTTTTCTACTCAAACATGCAACTCTGCGATTTTTTTCTATTATTATTAGAATAGATTTTTTTTTTTGGCCCAACACACGCTTTCTCTCAACAAGTAGCAACAAGTGCGCGCTCATGTTTAAGTGCGCGTGTGTTCAAAGCCTTACTAACAGACTGATGCATTCAAACCACACCCTGAAACTCGTTCAAAGAGTGGAAAGATGGAGTTCTGCAGCAAAAAACAAAACAAAAAAACCCACAAACTGATTAACATATGAATACCTAGACAGAAAGGAACACTGAACAATGCTTTTACATATTACTTAGATTTCATTTATAAGTTCAAATCTTTCCCTACAACACCACACCTCTGCTGGTGTCCGGAGGGGAGATGATGATTACCAGGAATTAGGAAGCCAGGACACACACACACACACATACTCAGAGCCGGTTGTGCTCACGGTAGTATGATGAAACTGCAGAATAGGAATGCAATGTCTTAAAACTGTGTGTGTGTGTGTGTGTGCGCGCGCGCGCCCGCGTGTGTACAGGGATGTGTTCTAACGCTGTTTAAACTGTTTAGTATTACGTGAAAAATTACTGAATTTGCCTAACAGTGTATTGAAAGATATGGGGGGTGGAAAAGAAAAATACTATTGATTAAAATCTACAGTACTCTGAAGCTGAAGCAGGCTTTAGGGTGTTTTCCATTTGGCTGATATCCCGTTTTTTTTAAAAAACTGCATGGCACATAGGCGACACAGTAACACACATGGAACTGCGAAAGAGTATCCGAGGACACTCAATTGGCTAAACCCCCCATGCTTGCTTGCAAGTTGCCCAATCAGCTGCCAGAACCCCAAGAAGTTGCGCTCTTCATCATTGTTCTTGTCCAATGAGCTCATAAGTTGGTCAATAGCAGCAGGGTCGCCAGCATTCTGCGGGAAAACAGGAAATCACATGTATCCAATATTAAAAATAACCCTCACAGTCCATGGTCGATGCAAAAAATTCGATTAACACTAGTCATGTGTATGGAGCGAGGAGTCAGGGGCAAGCGGACCGCACTGGCATGCACAGCAGTTAAAAAAAATCATGCAACATCAGCAGAAGTGGTTTGGCACAAGACTCTATTGACTCTGTCACCATCTAGTGGCCGCTGCGATTATTTCAACTGTCGTGCAAGAAGAAGCATGTGGAATTTTCCACAGTGGGGTGAAGCAGGACTTTGTCCTCTAAACATTTAGAGAACAAGACAATCTCAAAAAGACAAGCACGAACTCTCTGAAGGGCAGCAACTCTTTATTTTTATGTATTTATTACAAATTCACAGTGTAACGTTTAACATGAAACATTGGAGAGAGAGTAACATCCTGTCCCAACATGAGATCATGTAACTGCTCCTTTATGGTCAAGGCCACAGGCAGGAGTGTTGTTAAATGACTCAAAAGTACAGTAAGACTACAACTATTAAAGACAGCCTGCATAAATGACTAACACTTAATAACATGATCATCCAGTGGTTGAGATCCAAACACAGCTCCCCCTTTAAGAAAGTTACTTTGGTGACAAAAAAATATTTTGAGCAAACTGAATCTCCCTGATTATACTGTAATAATGTAACTGCTCTCAAATAATGCCTTTCAAACTGATGTCTAAGTATGGTCCTATTATGGTTCTGGTCTTTTCATTTCAGCACAGTCAGAGTATGAAAAGTGCTAATAGTTATTTTTCCAACTCTGCAGCATAAATCAGCATATTAACTGTTCATATGTATAGATTATATTGAACCAACTGTCAATACCCCCCTCCAAAAAACCCCAGAGTAACTGGATAAATATATCACAAAATTTAATAGCTACTACATAAAGCCCCCAGCCTGCTGTTATGTATTAGATCAATGAGTCAACTGCACAAATGAAATGAATACACAAGTACTGTGCACTGCTTTTCTTTGTAAACTTACCTTGACAAAGTTAGGGAGCTCTGAGGAGATTAGTCTGCAAAACTCATCTCTGCTCAGTGTGTCAGAGGAACCATCAATGCTGGCATAGGCCTTGAACCAGGACACCAGCACATTAAAGGCCAACTCCATCACAAGCTGGAAAATAGAGAGAAGAAAAAGAGAGCTGATCAAAATGATGACATTTCCCCAAATATATCAAATATTGAAAAGAAAATACGTATGATGAAGTTCAACAGAATTCTAAACTAGAATTTGAGCAGGAATAAAAGATACTGGAAATTCACCAGATGCATGTGTGTCGGTATTTGATGAGGACACGATTCGTTCTCCTTTCGCAGCCTGCCTTTGATGGGTTAAGAAGATAAATCATTGTAACTGGTAAAACTCTAATCCATATTTCCAAAGAAACCACAAACCTTTTTTCCATGACGTAACTGTGTTTTCAGATGCAAGCACAGCATGCAACCAGTCTTTGAAGAGGGATGGATTACTAGATGCTTCATCTCATTCAGGAAAACCCCAGAGAGACTGAAAATTGGAGTTAGGAGAGGTTAATACTAACATTTCGCAATGCCTGTGGACATGGTGCTCAGTATTTCTTTTTTTAATCTTTTTTTTTGTGGGTCAGCCCAGTGCACAGACAGTTGATTTACTTTGCTTCGTGTGAGTATGAAAATGTGGGTAGAATGCTGTGGAGAGCAAAAAGTACAGCAGTACATCAGGTATATAATTATACTGTCTGTATATGGAAACTTTTGAATGAGGATGAGAATGAGGCACTTGGGTTTTACCTCATAAAGCTATTTTTATTTAAAGACTAAAGCTCTGACAGGATGTGCACAATTGGCATATTAGGGAGGCAGTTAGCACTAACAAGCACATTGGCTTTATCATCCAAATATCCCCACTTCTAGTTTTTGTTTCTCAGCTGTATGACACACACCCAAACACACATATCTTTATCCCCTTATACTCACAACAGCAGTATTTAGTTCTCCCTCTTCCATTCCCTTGGCCATCATTGAGGAAGGAGAGTGTGGCAACTAACTCAAAATAAACGGCTTAGCAAGGGGGTTGAAAATTGCTCCCCTACACACAGTCTTATAAAAGCAGCAGCACTTTCAGTGTGGCAATGCTGCTAGTTGCTTTAAGATTGATGTCTTGGGACTGCAGCTGCAGGTGTATCTCTGTCTGAGGACTTGTCTTAAAGTTCTCAATTGCTACTTATGTCCACAACACTAACATGTGGCCTTGAGACAAACATTATAAACCTAAAGGTTTCACATACTAAATATAAACTGAAATGACTGCCTTGGGATTGCAGGGCTTTGCAGTTTGTATCCACATCTGTCCACACTTTCAAAATGTAATGAATTCAGTAGGTCACCAACTGACTGAATATCTGACCAAATTTAAACAAATACTCTCACGATCTCCCCGCCTGTTATGTGTAAAAGAATTACCTGAAATATGTTTTGCAGAAAATTATGTCACTGAAAAGCAATCCTTTTATGATTTAATCCATTTATCCTACAAGACACCTGTGTGAAATGTAGTCATAATTACTGAATAAATTGGCTCATGTTCAAAAATATGTTTAATGTCACAGTGAAGGTCAAAAAGAATATTTGCACTATATGTGAAGAAACTGAGATATGCTCTTTATGAGACTATGACCTCTGAAGGGTTGTACAGACACAATGCCCTGAGCCGTGGCTGTTTTTGATGGAGGTGTGGAAAACTGCAACCAGCCAGGTCCAGATTCCACTTTCCAGTCTCAAATAGAGAGAATGATTGACTGACAGACTCTGTGCCTGAATACCATGAAATCACAATAGTCACCTATGTCTCCTACTCTCTCATGTTTGTTTCTGAGGGGGCATCAGCACAGTGATGTAGTGGTTGCATCCCCCCCAAACCACATGGAGCCTGCATGTTCTCCCTGTGGCTTCCCACAGTCCAAATACAGGCAAATGAATGGGACAATTGCTAAAAGGACAAACTACATTCAGATAAATGTTCAATAAGAACTCTTTTTGTTCCTAACCTTGCAGAATCAAGTTCATGATAAGAAAGACAACCTGAGTTCAATAAGACAAGTCTGATAAGACACGGGTGGCAGTGGGGTGTGGTTTGATGGCTTGACTGCAGGAGGGACAGGTGGGGTAGGTTGGTTAAGGACAGCACACCTGGCACGCAGTTACTAATCATGCTCTCTCCTTTACAAGGAGGAGTGACACATAGGTGTAATGCAGCAAGAAGCTGGATGGGTGTGAAAATAAAAGGGAATGGAGCTCCAGCCGGGTGAAGTGTCAGAACTGTTTGAGTTTGTAAATAGTGTAAACAAAGTGTGTGGCAAGAGCCCGTGGCTTATCTCTCATTACTAAGGAGAACCTGTTATAACGAGCACACACTTCCAGGAAGTATTCTTTAACCCACCTGTTTCGTCTTTAAGGGAAGGCAAAAATCAAGCATTATTCATCACAGAGAGGCATTAAATTTATTTTATTTTTATGCCAGTAACATGGGAAAACTGTTCTAACATTTACACTTCTCTGTACTACCACACACTGTGTGGCAATCATTGAAAAACAGTCTATGCTGCTGAAGGCCTTTAAATAACATACATAAGCATGTAAAGAGAAAAAAAAACAAAAAACATTTTTTTGAAAGCAGTTTTCTAAGTACCATCACCAAACACAAACTAACATTCATCGCAAAACAATAACTTAAGGACATCTGTGCAAGTTCTGCACCTGAAAAGCAATAAACATGCTCAACATGTTAATTTCTCATGTGCCCATCAATGCATCTACACTAATATTATACCTACAGCTATAAAATAAGTTAATTATACATTTGTAAATTTCAGCAAGTTCCTAAACACAATATACAAACAGAAATGTCATGAATACAGACCCTCACTAAATGTTTTCAGCCGTCCATCCTTTAGCCATCCGCTCATAATAATCTGACATTAACAATCAGGCTTAAGTCACTAAAACCTGCAGATGGCACACTGTAGCTACCGGCCCGCTCAGCAAATAAGCTTCAACAGTGCACAGTGCTGTTTGTAGAGAAATGTAGTGTTTGAATGAGACTACGCAGTATGTTTTAGAAATCTAAATCAAGCCAACAGTGTAATCTCTGGGATGCAGAAAGAATACAGTATTGTGCACAGAAATGACTTTCACACCAACGGTTCACATTAGCTGCATGTGCTCGGTTCCAAATAAATAGCTTTATGCAGAATATTAGACTAAGCGCACGCACAAATTAAAATAAAGTCCGATGTATATTCAAGCCCTTCCTATATGACAGTGTATTAAGGTGTGTGCATGTGTGGACCCCCCCGGGCCAAAAGAAACAAAACAAAAAACAAAACAAAAGAAAACAATAGTGAATCACTTGGACAGCAGATGGAGGTAAAACACAAAAGGCCAGCCTGCAAAAAGCATGACAGGTTGATAAATGTATACTTTTAAGCCTTTGTGGTCCAATAAGAATTGTTCCCTTTGAGTAAACCCTCGTCTGCCCTGACTCCTTTTAGCCACTTTTGACAGATCCATCAATTCTATCATTTCATCAGCCACGTCCTTGTCCGCTCTCCTTCCTCCATTCCCCTTTGATTCTCTCCTCTCTCTCTCCAGCTCCCGGCACTGAAAACTTTTTCATGACTTCTCTCTCAAACTCCTCCATTTCATCCTCTATGGCACCATCTCCTTCCCCGTTCTCCTGCTCTTCCACCATGTCTTCTAAAATATCACCCAAATCTTCAACAAAAGCTTGAAAGCTCATCTGATCGTGAACAAAAACTCCATCCTTAAAGAACTCCGTAGCCAGTTTTTTGAGCTCCTGCCTCTTGGAATTATCCACACCTGCCTGCTCTGCCTTAGCGAGATATGTCTGGAGGACGGCCTCAAACTCAGATAAGGGGACAGGGAGCAGCCGCTCAGCCTCTGCACAGGACTCCAATGAGTTACACTGCTGTGGAGGTTTAGGGCTGTGCCGCAGACGCTCCCTCTGTTGGACCCAGTACTCAGGCTGTCCTATGGAGGGTTTGCGGTGTGTGTGAGAGGGCTTTTGGTCTCCATATTGATGTTCTTCCTTACGGCCACGATCACTTTTAAACTTGTCTACATCTTTGTTTTTCTGGGAATGCAATCTCTCTTTTTTCCAGTCTTCATTATGCTTCCTCTCGTTCCACCCTCCTCTCTCTTTCCACTGTTCCTCTTTTGACTGTTCCCACTTCTTGTCCTTGCTCTTCCATTCCTTATCATGTTTTTGATGTTGACTCTTCCGCTCGTATTCATTCCACCGCTTCCTGTCATCCTCCTTTGACCTCTCTTTGCCGTGATTTTTGACATCTTCCCACTGTTTCCTTTCACCCTTTTCTTTGCCTGCTTTACCCTGACGTTTGTCATTTTTATCCTTCTTCTCTCCTTTCTCCTTCCAGTCTTTATCTTCCCATTGCTCTTTGCCACTTTCTTTGAAGCCTTCTTTCAGCTTCTTCCACTCCTTTTGTCCTTTCTGTCTACTCCCATGATCCTTTCGTTCCTTCCAATTCTTGTTCTCCTCTTTACCTCTCCATTGTTTACCCTCATTTACTTTTTCATGCTTTGCTTTTTTCCTGTCTACATCTTCATTCCATTCTTTTTTCTCCCTCTTTTCTATCCACTCTCTTTTTCCTTCCCCATCTTTCCAAGGCTTCCCTTCATCACCTCGGCTAGTCTTCTCTTTCTTCAAGTCTTTCTCCTTCCGTTGTTGTTCCCCTACACTATGCTTCTTTTGTCTACCTTCCTTATCTCTCTCCTTGTCAAACATTCCTTGCTCATGTTTTTCCTTTTTCCGTTCTCTTTTACCACCATCTTTATGGTCCTTTTTCTCTCCCTCCATCCATGAAGATTTTTTCCTCTCTTTTCCCTCTTTGTGCTCTCCATTTTCATATCTATCCCTCTTCAGATCTTTCTTTTTCTCCTTCAGGTCACCTCGTAGATTCTTTGTCTGTCTCTCTGTGGACCCAGCCGTTTCCTGCCTGCTGTCCTCTGGCTGACCAGGCGGGGGCAATGTAGCGAGCTTTGCAGATGCTTGAGTTGTCTGACTGCCTGCTGGAGGAACCACAAAAAGTCAAAGTAAAACAGATAAGTGTGCATTACATTTCAGGAACAGAAAGAACAAAAATGAAACTACTCCCTAGCTTTCTTATAACTCTCATCCTTCTAAATCTTCTACTCTCCTCCACATCCCCTCCCTTCTTCCTCCCTCACTCCCTTTGTACCTGAGGAGAGTTTTAATTCTGTCACAGTGGATCTCAGTGTTTCTAGTTCTTTCTGTAGGGCCGGGAATGATTCCAGCTCTTTCTTCATCCTCTCATTCTCTTTCTGAAGGACAGGGAGAGATGCCGTCTCTGTCTTCAACCTACTGTTTTCCTTCTCCACCGCCTCCCACCTCAGCCGCTCCTTTGCTCCCTCTGCTGCCTGTCCCTCGGCTACTTTTAGCTCTTCTTTCTGTGCCTGCTTAAAGAAAAAGAACAGGAAAAGAGGGTCCTGTGAGAATACTACACACTCACTGACACCTTTATGCACAGACACACATTTGTATAAATATATGTATTAATGTACACACACAGAGGATGAGGTGAGAGACAGAATGGAGTCATACCTGAAGTTGGGCCTGTAGCACAGAAATCTGCTCATTCCCTTTGGCTAGCTTATTTAAAAGCTCTGAATTCTCAGCATCTATCGGGGGTGGTGGAGCCTCTGGGTTAAGCCACTCCTGTCAACAAACAGAATAACACAATGGCAAGATATTAGAAGTCTTCTCATAATAATTATGGCCGGACTGAGAAGTCGAGATGCGGAGAAGAAAGAAGATGTATGTGTTAATGAAACTGGAGAGAACAAGTAGCACAGTGGGTAGACAATAGCACTAATGCTGCCAGTCTTGTGGGAGGATCTTTTAAAAAAAAAAAAAAAGATATCAAAGTTAAAATAGTAGTATTCATTGTACTGTAAAATTTATACTAAAAATGCCATATTCATTATATAATGAATAAAAGGTTAGAGTAGAAGGAACACAGACAATAGAGGGAGAACAGAGACTGACCTGCTTTCCTGGTACCTCTGTATCTTTCAGATCTCTTGCACCATAGTCGCTCTCTGCAATGCAAAGCTCAACTTCAATGTGCATAATAAGTTAAAAAGAACATGCAAAAGCCATAAATATTACTTTGCACAGAATTTTTAAAATGCGGCAATTGCTTACTGAAGGTTTCTGACAGTGAAATAAAGCTCAGCTGAGCAGAAAAGCAACATTTATAATAAATTTCATTACAAAGTCTGCAAGAAAGGGAATGTATAGATAGATTCCTTGGCAAAAATCCTGTTCAAACCTTTCCCTCATTCACATGTATTTGCTTTTCAAATTATATGTCAAAATCCGGTGACTGACTAGAGATGCCTCTAAAGCTAATATTTATAAAGTGGTGCCATCAAAGTAAGGAGTTATTCTTTTTACAAGAGCTAATAATTAACAATAATAAATCATGACAAAACTCTCACATTTAAAAGCATGAAGAGCTTTTAACACCCCCCCCCACACACACACACACAAAGTACAAAATGCAAACCCTTTTTTCTGCATGCTCACCCACACATGCAAACATGCTGTGGTCAATAAACATTTCATTAATTCAGTGACTTACACATGCACACAGAAAGAACCTACCCTCATCCAGATCCATGAAGATACCTGCAGGTATAGTACACCTCAGTCTCAGAGAACCCTTCATCTAGTCCAGTGCCAACTATTTTCTATTGTCTTAGCTCACTTTAGCATGTCCAAATCCATCTAAAATATCTTTAAGAAAAAAAAAAAAAAAAAAAAAGAAAGAACTTTTTAACATGCTTACCGGAGAAAAAGATGGTGCCAAGGCCTAACAGAATGAGAGCGCCCAGGATGCACTTGTTCACAGAAAATCCACTGTCATCTTCTCGCTGTGGCAGGTGAAATTCTTCAACTTCCTCTTCCTCCTCTCTTCTCCCAATCTGCTCCAGAGAGGCTAAAATGGACCTTCTCTTCCTCACCTCTGGCTCTCCCTCAGTCCTCTCTTCACCCGCTTCTGAATCCACAGAGGAGTCTGGTGCAGTGGCAGGAAACAGTATTAAAGTACATTTCAACCAACAGTTATTTTAGAGGTTTCATTTATTTTACAGAAAAAACTCAAACTGTGAAAAGACCCCAACAATACTCTGTAAATATGCAGTTGGCAATTTCATTTTCAATCTGATTCATTATTTGAAAAAAAAAAAACTGCAGCACAACTTATTGTGTACAGATTTCTCTTCCCTTAATATAACTTAAATATCACTGCAGCTATGACACTGTAACTACTGTGGGGGGGGGGGGGGGGGGGGGGTAAAACTTGCTTCTTTATTGGCTCTGCTAGGCATTGTATGCTGGTTAATTTGCTCCACAGGCATTTTCTTGCATTTAAACTGCATAAATCAGGCTGGTTTTGAAACAAGAGAGAAATGATACAGCTGTGCTCTGTAAAGAACTCACTAATGCTGAACTCTACTTTTTAAACACAAAGTTTATGAAAGAAGTGCAGAACAGAGTGAAAGAAGACTAATCTTTTGATGCTGTAGCAGTACAAAGTGCTGCAAACAAGAATGACTACACTGCAAAAAACTTCAGTGGTCCCTGTCCCTCTGAAGCCAATTTACTTCTGCAGGGTGTCATGTAACTAAAAGTTTCTGTCACATCACGCTCCCTTCCCCATACAGAGCGCATCCTCTCTAGACAACATCTTGGCCCAGATACTGAATAAGTCCATAACCAGGTGGTCCAAGTACATTTCAAGTACTACATATGATTTTAGTCTCCAGTGGTAGAAGAGAAAGGATACATGCCACTTGGTTATGCTTGCCACGTATATAGTGACATACACACAACATATGCTGCAGTTATAATATTTAAGTAATAATGACCCGACTTTTGCCCTGTTCATACCTGCTTCTTTTCGCAAGTCAGTTGTTCTTGGACACAGATCTGGCTCATCCCCTTCTTGTTTCAGTTCCTCCCCATTTTGCAGATGCGGCATTCCTTCCTCCTGCACAAACTCTGCCCCTCCAAGAGTCTCTGTGCTCAACGGGGAGTGTGGAGGCTCTCCAGGGGAAGGAGTTACATGAGTGTAAGAGTCAGAGTATGAATCGGGGTCAGAGCTGCTTTGCACTGGGCCCTCAGGTAGGCCCCCTGCGTGGCTGACTTCATCACTGCCACGGTTCAAGTTGCCAGAGATGTCCAAAGAGGAAGGAATGGGGTTATTCGTGACAGAAGCGGGCACAGAGGTGGGCTGATCACCACTCGAGTCTTCACTTATCTCTGCTGTTTTTTCTTTTGATACCTGGATTTAGAATAAGGTCATTATAAAAGAATAGTTGAAAGTTTTTGCACTTCCTGTATTTCAGCATTTTTGGTTAAAACTCAAGCAATGCACTTCCTGTAAATACTACTAAAGTTACAGTTTTCAGCAAAAAATAAATAAAAATACATTTGGTCTTAAATAAAGGCAGGAATGCTATTTAAATAGAAATGTGTTATCATTAGCGTGAAGAACGCTATCTATAAACTACAGCCTTGCAACAGCTGAAATGAGTCACTTTCTAAATAAGACGAGCAAATGAGAAAGATAATGTGGGAGCTGTGCTGCTGAAAAAAAAGCAAATTCTGTCCAATCAGAATCAAGTGTTCTCTTCCGCTACACTATAAATAGTGTTAGCATGCATTCTTTGAGCATTCAAAAATTAGTAATCCCTTAAACCATGGGATTGTTAGAATATTCAAAAATGGCAGCATGCTTTCATTGGCCCATCAAAGCTACAGTCAGCTAAGCAGTGTGACAAATGGTACTTTTACAGAACAGAACATTGTATGTATTACTGTCTTAATAGGTAGCTCACCACAGGGAGCTCTTCTGCAGACTCTGCACCATATGCAGGCTGGTTGTTGTCCCCAGGACCTGGACCAAACAGACACAGGAGGGGAGCCATTTAGGGCAGCAATTCAACATTTTTCCAATTGTGACTCCTTGAAGTGGAGCAATTCTCATTCGTGACACACACCTGCCCCCAGTGCGCACAGGCAGAAAGGTTAGCGGTAGTGATGAGGTGTATTTTTCTCTATTTTACAGGTTGTTTTCTTTGATTAGAGTCATTTCTAGTTGCTTAGGTAATAATTTTGAAGCTACCAGCTATTATTGGAAAACTAATACACCAAGAGCAGAATCTTACATAAAACCAATTCTTGAGAAACTCTTGCAAAAAGTTGCATTTATACTTCACACCCAAACCATCATTTAAAAAAAAAAACTCCCGAAGCACCAGCTACACACCAGGGTTATAATAGTTTTGGATTTTAAATTATCGTTTAGTTTCAGATAGTTAGATTCATCATATATAGTAAACAGACAGGCATCCAAATGTGTACTTAAAAAACATATATGCTAATAAAGGAACTTTTGTACCACAAAAAACAACAACAAAAAAAACAAAAAACTGCCTGTTTTATAGATTTGTGTCTCATAACAAAATCCACACCTATCTGCACGAGTCTGACAAAGGCTTGAACGAGCTGGATAAATAAGTATGTAAGTATAAACAGAAATGAAGCAAAAAAAAAAAAAAAAAGCAGATTTTCACCCTCAAAATATACCAGCACACCTTACAAGACAAATCAGCAGTAGAAGAAAAAAGTGCAAGGAAAAAAAAATAAAAGAAAGCAGGTCAAATTTCATTGTGATTATGGATCAGGAAATATGACTTCCCGTTCTCATGGAAAGCATCAAATGGAGTGCTAAGCAATAACTTACATTTTAAGGTTTTTAAAAACCTTAATATAAGAACTTACAAACTGATTGTAAAGCAAAGAATGAACATTCAGTTTGCCACACTGGCTACAAGTGTTAGTATTTTCAGATACACTCAGGTCCTAAACCGGATCTGTGGTTAAGAAAATAAATGGATGGAGGGATGTGAAAGCACCTGGTGCAGATGTCTGGCTTTTTTCATGGTACTCCGTCCCCATTGTCACAGGCCTCAGGGTTTCAGCTGCAGTTCCCTAAGACAGACAAAAAAAACCAGACAGAACACATACGATGTTGTGCAAGCCTCATTTCTTTACACTTAGCAAGGAAAATGGGAACTGCCATTTATTGAAAAGTGCAAACAAAAACTGTATAAACCAGAGTTTGTACAGTTCTAATGAGCTTGAATAAATAAATAAATATTGGCCATTTGCCAGACATCATTGGCCCGCTGATATATTGGCTGGATTCAAGGAAATGAGGGGTAGCTCAAGACTTTTGCACAGTACTGTCTATTATCACTTAGATATCGTCGTTGGAACAATAATGGAGGCAACCAAAACATACAGGTTAACTTATTATTTCTGAGATTCAGTTATGACTGAGTATCACCCTCTTTAACAGACCCATAGACCAGTGCCTGTTAAAATAGTTTGCCCCCCTGAATACTAGTCGAAACAGGCTGACAAAAAGACAGAATCGGCACAGAAACCAACTTCATATTGAAGTGGCTGAAAGAAAATTAAAAGAATCCTGTAGTTTTTTTTCATCCTTTGTGAAATAAACCAATTTTCAATATGGTCGTGCCCAGATCCTCTGTGTATGCCTTTATATAGAGTGATGATACCTCAGGAGTGAGGATGGTCCAGCTGTTGTTAGCACTGCCACTGCCAGACATGGCCCCTCCCAAGAGGCTTTGTGTGTCCCTCCTGCAACACAACATAATTTACAGTTTTACTGAAGAGACAACTAACAATATGCCACTAGCTCACAATTAGAGTAACACTGAGTACTGCAGCTTTAAGAAATTTACATTCATTGTTTACCCGACTTGAATACAAGCCTCTACTACTCAGCCTCACCCATTTTGGCAATAAAGGCCTGACTGTAATGTGTTATCGATGTCTTGTGTGTGTGTGTGTTTTGTATGCAAGCAGGAAGTCTAATTCCCAGGGAGCATTGAGTTCTTCATTAGTAGTTTGTGTGTGTTGTGGGCCTTTTGGCAACCCTGGCTTTTGACCAGCTGGGAAATGTTTTGGCCGAGACATGGGTAACTAAGGCCGTCATTAAAATGGGCTGCATATATCAAAGGTACTGGTACTAAACAGATGTCTACAATCAACCACATTTAGAGTGTAGACTATATATCTGCTCACTGCTTTAGAATGACACTTTTAGAAGTAAAATAGTTCATCTAAATGTCCCCACAGTGTAAACATTTTAGTTTCACCCCCTAGTTAGGCACAAGTGTCAGGTATTTGATTTTTTATAAAGCTTTTCCTTTCAAATTACACAAGACTGCAGAACAGTGAAGCATATTTATATGTATCCTGTCTAGTTTTATATGAATGCAGAAAGAAGGAGGCACTTAAGTTAATACCGCACTGTCTGGGTAATGACACACTTCACTCCCCAAATTCAATTCTCTCCCAGCTCAGCTATTTAGGTCTCCTAATCGAGTGCCTCCCAAGAGAAGTCTACTGAATCTAGCCTAGGGCCCAAGGAGCATTGTGGAGCATATAGTGGAATGGTTTAAATAGATGCCAGCTAAATATAGCTACCATGAGATTGACTAGAGACAGAAAGAGGGAGCATACAGAAGATGGCCATGGGGAACAAAACATAGGCAGCAATGTATTCTAAGGACAGTTTTAAAAGGATTATTTCACATGCGCCACAAAGCAGGCAACTTTTAAGAGAGGAGGGGGAGAAACATCCTTGTCTGATCTAATTCACTGATCTTTATCAGTAGCGTTTATTTTAACCTGTAAACTTTACCTGTGGGAGTCAGTACAATGTCATACCTTAATTCTGCACCCGTCTAACTTCAGCTTATCTCTTCAAACAATAACGTGCATGTGCGCGTTTTCTTCTAGAGATTGGATATTTTTTGCAGCGTCTGTGTCTGTGCATGGAAAAATGACCATAAAAGGACAAGAGATAAACTCCAGGATTTTCCATGAGCACAGTCAATGTTTGGCTGTGAGCAAAAGCCAGCTTCGCACACAGCATCACCAAAACAAACCGCTCACATCACTATGCAAATAAGGTCGGGGTTACAGTGAAGAAGTTCAAAACCTACGACAGGAAATGTCATATGGACAAAATAACACCTGTTTAAACTCGGAGATATCACTTCTTCCATGTGGTGAAGGTCAGTGTTGGTAGGATACGCCACTAAACGTTTCACAAGCTGAAAATTGTTGGCATTTAGCCATCAAAAGCAGTTTCCACTTCAACTGTCAGCCGAGCAACCAGGAAAACGGGAAACGACTTCGGCGACACAGCGGGGAAAAAACAAGACTAGAAAAGACGTCATTACTTTGTAATTTAAATCTATCAGGTCGTTCTTACCGTGGTCGGTCACTTCACTTTAGACTTCAGAGCACGCCACAGACACAAGGAGGTACTTCTTCGCGTCTTCCCTTCCAACTTCACAACTTAGAACGAGCCTCCAGAACTTAATGAGCCACGCTCTTCTCGTCCAATCACAGAACGCGTTTACTCTGGTCCCGCCTCTCGTCGCTCAACTCATCCAATAGGAATTCGACATCGCTTCAATTCAGTGGGAAAGCTTTCAAGTTGATTGACATTTGCAAGTGATGGAGGCTGTGTAAAATTAGTACTATTAGTCTGCTGCTGCTTTGTTACATACGTCTGATATTTTCAAATAACCACAGGCCTAGACACTGACATGAGACAGGCTTGAGCTGATGGTTGCCATCTTCCGTTTCATTATTTTCACTGAGCCTCCAGTTGAGCAATATTCGTTTAAGTATTTTTTTAAATAAAAAAAAGCTAGTAAAGTTCCATTATATGTAAGCAAAAACAGTTTCATAGCTATATTCTTGACACCTAAACCGAAAGCATTTTTCTCCACCTAAATGTGGCTGTGCAGAATATCCTTATCATCAAATAATCAAAACAAAAGGAGCAAAAATCCAAGCAAAAATTTTCTGTTCATGAGTTCCTTTATTCATCGCCACACTACTTTGTGGTTGTACAGTGAAGATCAAGTGAGCCACAGCCCTGGAAATCTCAGATCATCAGGCTGAAATTCGGAAAACTCTAACCCAGTCCTGAAATAAAGTCCGCATCATCTTGAAACCTGCAGGTGAGCTTCTTGAACCCCAAAACATCTTTCAATAGAGACACTGAAAAACAAAAATAAAAACATTTTAAGGGGTTAAGTGATTTTATGATTGACTAAATAATTTTCTTATTCAGAATGCTTCTATTATTAAAAGTGTATTATTGTTACTATTATTATTACTAAATTAAATAGTATAATGATTGTAGTTTATATGCTGAGGTGGTAGCAATCATTTAAAAAAAGTTGTACCTGCCAATGCTTTGCCAGCATCACTCATCAAACACTCCATATCTGATGAAATAAAAGCTGGTTGAAATTACACTTTAGGAACCAATGGAGAAACAAGGAAAAATCGATGTTCTGCCACTTGATATACTCTTTTCTCTCAGTCTGTCAGTCCAGGATCTCTTTGATGCACCAGCAGCAGAGAAGGAAATAGAGGCATTCCTTAACTGACTGGATGAATCCATAGGCAAAGTTTCCTCCCAGGAAGTTCTTGCCTCGTCCCAGGCCCATGGCCATGTCCCGCAGGTGTTGTCCCAGAGAGGCGGCAGGCATGGCCTGGGGAAGAGGACGCTGGGGGTGCATGGCTCCAGAGAGAGGGAAGGAGTGACCAGACAAATGCAACGAGGAGGGCAGTCGATGAGAAGGAATGGAAGATGAGCCGTGACAAATAGAGTCAGCCTAGATCCGTGCAACAGCTGAGGTCTGCTCCGTATTCCTGGCACGGTTCACTCCTCTACTTATAACCTCCTATGCAAACTGCAAAAGCCCTCCACTCACATCTGGCATTTTCTCGACTGTCCTCTGGTTTCAAATGTCCGCTGCTCGATTAAAGACCTTGTTTACCTTTGCTGTACTCAGTCCCCCTGCGCTGAATGATGCCTCCCGCACCGACTCTGCTCTGAATAAGCCCCCGCTGTTCCAGCCACAAACAAGAGAGTTCCAGTAGCTCCAATACACTCCCCACTACATCCCACTCTTTGTTCAGAACAGTGTACGACAAATGCTCACATCTTCTCGTAGCGTGTGCATTGTTTCAGTCTCCACTGAAGCTTTTTGATATACTGGTACAGAGGGGGCCAACGCAGTGAATACACAGATATCACAGCCAAAGCCAAACTCACAGACAGATAAGTGATATATGTATTTATATATGCAATCTATGTTTTCCGATACAGGTGTAAACAGACACGTTTCCCTAAAAACAAAACAAAAACCAATAAAAGTATTAAAACAGAAACATATAAAGTAAAAATCATTATCTGTGCACGCTATTTCAAAGTAACCTTTGGCTTTTAAAAACACAAACTAAAAAAAGTACAACAGCATCATCAACATTACCACCATCACCAACAACAAACAACTAAATTTCTGAAAGGATTTTCATGCAACAAAGGCAACTGTGATGCACAATGATAACACAGAACCAGTTCACTAATGATAAAGAACATCAAGTAAGCCTGTTCCAGCACACACACATACAACAGGCACGCACAGCAATGGCAGAACTTCTCTGTGGTTTTCCTATTTCTGATCAGCATAAAGCTGAACATGCAGAGTGTGAGTGTAGGACTGACCCGGTGGTCGCACAGGTAGGTGTGTGTGTGTGTGTGTGTGTGTGTGTGTGTGCACATGCTCTATTACATGCCAGCCCACTTAAAAAAAGTCTGAAGATCAACAGATAGTTAAGGGTTAGGTTTAAAAAAAAACAAACAAAAAAAAAAAAACCCATCCCTTCTTATATTTGACGATTTTGGCTTCGGCCTCTTTGACATGATCAAATTCATAACGAGCACCTCTGCGCTGTGGGTTCTGGCTCTGTGTTATTTATCAAAGAATTCATTAAATATACAACAATGGAAACAATAATCCATTACTAAGTTTATCAGTCAAAAATTTATGTTATTTACAGATGACCAGGAAACAACCCCCACCCCCTCCCCCCGAATGGTGACATCAAGTATCTGTGACTGAACGCGAGAACGTGCATCAGAGGAGATTGCCATCACTGGATCTGTTTGTGTGTGTTTACCGGAGTGTCGTTTTTGCGAAGTCTTTGATAAACTGAGAGACTTTTTTTTTTTTTTTTTTTTTTGTAAGATTCTCCTGTAGTTGACTACATTTGAATTAAGTACATAAGGTGACTGCATTGAAGTGACGTGACTGCATTGGAGAAACAAGGCACAATCAAAAAGATACTAAAAAACAAACAAAAAAACATCATCATGAACTGAGGGAGGAGGAAAACAGTAAACAACAATGTGAACTCCTCCCTCCCGAATCCTCGAAAGTCTGTGAAAGCAGCACGCTGAGGAGCAACTTTTGGCTGAACATTTCATCACTAGCAATATCCATCTGCCCAGGAGCATAGAAGGTTTTTAAAAAGGACATTATTCTCTCAAGTGATTATAAGAAAAAAGAACCATCAAAGTACACAAAAATTACATAACCAGTTATCATGACATAATTTGCATTATTTTTGCAGAGGGAAATTCATTGCTTAGACTGTTCAACACTTCTCAAAAGGGTCTCCCATTAACTGCTCTTTACAATTACTCTCTAAAGATATAACCCATAGATTGTCAATGCAAACGCATACTAAAGGTGTTTAATGTAAACCAATATCTCAACAATATCTGGTCTAAACCTCTCAAAATGTACTAATTACTGTGTTGTGGGTGTGTTTTTTTTATTTAAATTTCCTTTTTTGTCCCCTACACACACAATCTCTGCACTCTAAAACAGCCCCATTTCAATATGCATTTCTTTCTTAGCTCCAGTGCCGTAAGCACACAAGACAGATAAGAGTTGATAATATTCATGGCTTCCTTTTCTGCCGGTAGCAACCAAGTTCATGTTCTTTGGCATGGCAGGTGGTGCAGACTCAGTTGTGTACGTCTGTGTTTGCAAAGGGATCGGGAGGATACAGCTGTTTTGATCCTACTCAGAATGTCCTTTGAGTGATGAGAGTCAAGATAACAGACAGAAATACAAGAAAAGAATATACAGTATATGATGGTCATTGGCATAGCAGTCCTAGATTTGCATACAGGCTTTCCTCCAGGGGTCAAAGTTTAAAAGTCCTTAAGAGGGGAGAGGTTGGGGTTGGTCCTCCTGATGAGATCAGAAACAAACTTGCACACCGGTGCGCGTATTCTCCAGCCAAATTATCTCAGACTCAGGTTTGCTGCAAGAGTTTGTGTTTGAGCCTGGTTCAGTCTCTGAAACAAAGAACTCTTGCCATCCAGTTTGTGTTTTATCTAAAATGCTCCAGCAACAGTCTGAGGAGGATTCCACCCCATTGGAATAAAAAAGCACATGCAGTACTGAAGTACTGAAGATCTCCCTCTGTGTCCATTCATGTTCCTTTCCACACTCTTCAGTCCTGTCATTTCAGTACATTACTCCATATAATATCATGTTTCCTTTTTTTTTTTTAATATACGCTCACATAAAGATTTTTTTCTTAGAAAAAAAATTTGCATTTGTTTTCTGCCCCATTCTGTAGTTTGCAGAGGGCTCCTCTCTGGTTCACAGTAGGCTGAGAGATTGCAGCAGTGCTTCTCCGCTTTGGAGGAATGCGCCTGATAGTCGGATGTTAATCAAGGAACTGCAGATCACAGTTTGGACAGGAAATATAGCAACAGCAGCAAGTGAGTGATTTCGCAGAGAAACTGGTGAAATTTTTTCTTTTTTTTTTTGGCTTTCTTTGCTATGTGTGTGCATATGTATTCTTCTGTTTTAGGTGTAGTGTTGCTGTGGGCATTACAGGAAATGAGTGTGTGTGTGTGTGTGTGTGTGCGTGGGCATGTGCGTGTTGCACAGGAGTAGGAGTGTATGTTTTTTGGTGGAGTATTTCATTGGTGTGTGTGTGTGTGTGTGTGTGTGTGTGTGTAAGGTCAGGCCCTGCGCTCTACTGGCTGTTGCAGACACACTTCACTCCCAGCTGACACAATGGGAAGTCTGTTGTCCATGTGGTAACTGATCAGGTGACTGACACTCCCAAACCGATGATCTTTTGTACGGACCTAAAAGGAGAACACATGTAATATAAGTTTCAATATCTACACACCAATACAACCCTCCAATTTGAAATCCCTGTTATCAATTTGATCCCATTTTCCCTTACTGACGTACCACTCCTTCTGGGTCAACTAGTAGCAGGTGTTTGGGTTGACCACCCTGCTGTCCCGTGAGGACATACTGCCCAGGCGTGGTCCCAGACTCGCGCACCAGGAAGTCGCCATCTCGAGTCAACAGTTTCTCTGCTTCCCTGCGACTTAAGCTCCCATGGAACCAAATTTCAGACTGTAACTGCTGCACCATAGAGGGCACTGCTGTCACTGAGCCTGGACCTCCGTGCCCAGAAACCCCCAGGGCATCATCAAGCGGCTCTTGAAAAATGAACACACATAAATTTGTTGTTTTGTATTTCTCTGTGGATAACATGCAGTCCTGAAGCATCATGTAGTACTGTCTGTATTTATAGAAGAACAGTGAATTAGGGGGCCATTTCCAAGTGAACCACACTGACTCTGACAGATGCTGCATGGTTGTGGACTTTGCCGTTAATTGAAAAGCTTTATGTAGTCAATCAATAATGTTATATAAATTACCCCTGTAATGGACAAAGACACTCTAATTTCCTTATCTTCCTCTGAGGCTGACTTCTGTGGACAGCTCCACTGCCAATTAGCATCAGTCATATGGAATGTAAAGTCCAACCCACATTACTCATTTCCCAAGCAAATGATTAACCTTTTTTTCTTTTCACATGAAGAAAAGCTGATTGCAATTGTCAGTAATTTTGGTCATCTTGATTACAACCCACACACATCACAAAGTACCTTTCTTGTTTAGTTTCCCCACAAGCTAGCCATTTGCACTGCAGTCCATTTGGACTCAATTCATCGAGCAGATTCCCAACTAAAAAATGCACAAAGACACTCACTCATGTCAAAAGCATCTCTGTGAGCGTTTCCATTTGCTGCAGCTGGGAGACGAGGTTTATCTACATTGACGTATGAAGGGTCATCAAACATCTCCCGTCCTCCTTCTTTGGCACCCACTAAGAAAAGCAAAATAAACAAAATGAACAAAAATGACACAAACACAGGAAGAACTCTGGCACATCTTATCTCCTTGCATTCCCAAACATTTTAACCAGACAAAACAAGACAAAAATGGGGGGAAAAAGGCAAGAAATGGAGAGAATGTGTGACTGATGAAGAAATATGTTGCTAACCAAGAAAGATGCAAGAAAAAAATGAAAAAACAAACAAAAAGAAAAATTTCTCTCCATTTTGCACATGAATGATATCCAAAGTCCCAAAAGATGCACACAGGCAGGCAGAGACAGAGCTCACCTGGTAGGGGTGGCAGAGGCTGTTTATGAATGTCATTCTGACCTGGCTGTCCATAAGGCTGCAAACACAGAGGCGTACAAACAAATAATCAGTGACTGCGCCATGCTGGCATCCTCAAAAAAAAAAAAAAAAATTAATTCTCTGGCTAGTAAAATTATTACAAAGGTCGATAATTATGTGCATATAGCAAACAGGGCAATTACATCAGCATTGTTGTTGCCTTCTAGAGTGCTTCCACTCTTGCTACCATACTTGAGTTTGAGTCCAGACCATGTGACAAGTGAACAAGTGCATTTCTTGAGTCCAGATAGTAGACTGTATATAAATGATGGCTAGATGAAGCCATTGTTAAGCAAATTAAACCTGTAGCCATAAAAAAATTTAAAAAAAAATCATGACAGCAATGGCCAAAACGTCAAACTAATGTGTAGATCACAGTGTTTACATTATATATATTTATACATCTTCTTTTATATGTAGTCTATGGTCCAGATTTGTCATACTCAGGCCTGGTGTGCATCAGGTGACATCAAAATCCACAATCATCCTCAATTTTTTAAGCTAGATAATAACACAAATGCATTAGAAATCAATTAGAGACAAGTCATAAACATTTTGAAGTGTGCCGAGTGTGTGCCAGCAGCAACTCCGTTATAGTACTCCATTATAAAGGTGTGTATGCAATTATTACATGGATGATGATGCAATAATCCTTGGGACTGGCACAGATAAATAGTTACTAATCTCAAAGCACTTGATTTAATTTGGTCTAAAGTGAACACTTCTTACACATGTAATTATCAGATTTTTTAAAACAGTACTGCGAGTATTTAGATGTGTATGTCTTATTCCTTTTGTGTTAATATGTATTTTTCTCACCAGTGTGGCCCCAGGCCGGGTCCTCATGTCAATCAGTCCACCAGGGGGAGGCTGTTTTCCAGGGAAATTATTATAGTACGGGACATCAGGAAGTGGAGCAGCCTCATCGTCCTCTTCCTCCCATGCGGAGCCATCAAATGGAGCCATTCTGTGAGAGAGAACAGACACAAAACCAAATTACAGGAGACAATATGCAAACACAAGCTCTTGTTTTGGGCCCATGTGCAGTGACATTTACCTGTCATGAGGTGTAACCAGTTTGGGAGGGTTCTTTAGATACTGTTTAAAACGCAGCTCGAAGGCCTGACCAATGGTGCTGATGACTTCCTGGGCCAAACCCTCTGAACACTCCAAGATATGACATGCTGCAATAAGGAGGCGCAAAAAGCTGATGAGAAGGCTGCAGCAACATGCCCTTGAAGGAAACAGGCTCCAACAGACAAATACATTCAGGCAGAATACAAAAGTTTGCATGCATGTGCATTTTCAGTGCATTTGGTGAAAGGCAGTAGTTTTGACTCAAAGAATTACACGAGGAATACGATTAATTCTGTTTTTTTTTTTATAATGTACTGAATGTCAGAACTTTAATGTGAATAATCTAGTTGAAAGATTTTCATAATCAGCATGAAACTGAGAAATGTTTTTTCAGCTTGGAAAGCTGAGCCACATGTAGCCATATTTAGTTCACAACCTGTGTAACATTTAAAACAGAAACGTCCAATGATCATTTGGTGAAAGATGTGCCTTTTTCTGGGTCTGTAATGGGGGGTGTGACAAATTCAAGGAGGAATAAGCAGCTGAGACAGCCATTTTATATTTATTTACTAAGGTTACGATGAAAATTAGTTGACATATTAATGAAAATGCTTGGTTATATTTGCTGAAAGTAAAAATCTTAAAACCAGTCTCACAGTGCAATAAAAAAGACTACTGAAACTCACGTTTCAAAGGATCAGTTTATCTATAGTGGCTGCTGTTACCTTGGTGGTGCTGTCATTTTCCTGTTTGTGCTTACCTCTCTGGTTGACTGGATCTTTGGCCACATATGCTACGTACTCAGCTGTATCCTGAGGGAGACAGACAAGGAAGAGAGTCAGAAAGGGAAAAATCAATAGGAGAGGAAAGTGAAGGGCAGGTTTAGGACAGAAAAGCTAAGAAGAAAGAGATAAAGCGAAGGCTTTGGTGTTTAAGACATAGCAGAAGTTTAAAACACATATAGAGCGTTAAAAAAAAAAGAAAAAAAAAAGAGATGATAGGAAGTAAAGAGATAAGGTTTGGAAAGAGGGACTGCAATCCCGGCAATCCGGTGAGGCTGCAATAAAGTGAGTATTCATAGCAGCAGACAATGACAGAAGGCAAGGAGGAAGAGCATGCTGGCTGAAGAAAGATGGAAAAAGGCCAGAGTGAGATTTCAGCTGAGAAACAGAGTTTGGCTGACTCACTGGGTCTCCTCCAGAGGCGAAAGAGATGGACTGCATGTGATGATTGGCGATTATCTGTGGAGAGAGAGAGAGAGAGAGAGAGAGAGAGAGAGAGAGAGAGAGAGAGAGAGAGAGAGAGAGAGGGAAAGAGTGAGAGGGAAAGAGTGAGAGAGTGAGAGGGAGAAAGAAGGAGAAGGAGAGCACGTGGGTGACATGAAGTATGTGGGAAGTGAAATGAAAGCATGTGGATGAAGAGACAAATGTAGAATCATTACTGAGAAAAGTGCTTTTTCCTCCATTGAGCACCATCAATTGCAGCTGAGATAAAAACTAAGTAGGGACAATGGATGGAACACCTTTTTATCCATCTGCAACAACCACCCGTGTTAGATCAATAACAACATCAACACTTGCTAATGCTTCAAGCACAACATGTGGTCTGCATCTTGAATTTTAAATTGGTATATGTTCTGCATGACATGTTTCTTTGTGCTAATGTGAATGCGCTACACTACTGTATACCATCTCCCCAAAGATAAACATCGTGCAGTAGCTATTAACTCATTAGAGGTCTAAGAGGAGGATCATATCCTGCCTTGTGGTAAAGTAGGAATGAAGACAATGGTTAAGAGGGATTTGTGCAGCATCCAGCGTAAATGAGGCAAACAATGAAAAGCAGGTCTAAATATATCTGGGCATCTGCTGAATATTCCAGGAGGTCACAATACATAATACATATGGAAAATTACAGGGAAAATTTCTATTAAAAAAAAAAAAGGGCTTTATATCACTGAGGTCCAACGGTCTTTAAAATTCTAGCTAACTAAACCTGTTTACACCATTAACAAGAGGATGAAAGCAGTGGGAATAATTACAACTGTTAAAATATACACTCTGAAGGTAAAAAAATAAAAACATTTATAATTTATTAAATGATGAATCCACAGATGGGGCTTTAAAAGCAAGAAAATTTCATTTAAAAAAAAAAAAAAAAATCACTCAAGCAAAGAGATTCCCAGGTTTACTCTGCTTCAGTAAACTCCACAGGCTAAGTGCACTCTGGATACCTGAAAACATGCACCTTAGTTACAACAGAGAGCTCAGATAATCAAGTGTATCTCTGAACCAAAGTGAGATTACTGTCTTTCAAGGACAAAGACCTGCATAGAGTTTAAGAAAACAGCAGCTTGAGGAGGGAGATGGTTTCTGCCTAACCTGTTTGCAGTCAGAGGCCAACAGATTGAGGCTGCTGGTCGAGATGGTGAGGCTGATTGTCATGCCTGCAAACTGTAAGTTACTCTTTCCCAGGATGGATGTTAGACAGCGAGAGGAAGGCTGCAAAGAAGAGAAAGCAGTCTGAGTAATAATCAAATCAAGATGCCCAAACCAAAAGAAATAGGACATGTTTTTTTTAATTCAACAAGGCATGATAGTCGACTAAGTGCTTCCTGCCTCAGCATGAGTATGTGGACGTTTGTGTGGAAATGCCTGCGTGTGTGGGAGTGGGAGAACAGCTGCAATTGTGAAAGTGATCCTGTCTCCAAGGCCAACTGTGACCAATTGGGAATAGACAGGACAGTTCACATAGTGTAGGCTGGGCCAAAAGCATCACACAGACCATACCAGCACCACTGTGCCAGCATTATTGTGCCAGCACGTTTATCCCAATCCTCCTACTGTTCTCATGGCTTTCATCCATATTTGTTCCAAAATGTTTAGAGTGTGCAGTGAGAAAAGCAGCGACAGGACAGGAAGCACATGCTCGGCCACATTAACCTCAGTCCTGCCAAATCAGAGGGACTAGACTAGTTAATCTATTCGAGTTTATATCCTATAACTGTAGTTTGTCTGGGGTGCTATACTGTCAGGCATTCCTTGGTCAAACCCTCCTCTGAAGGCAGGCAGCTGAATTTAGCCACCTGTTTTATGGACTGCTAGGGTGGATGTTTTTAGGTTTACAGGAATACTGTGCACAGACACTCGCAGTCTTTATGCCAGCAGACTGGCGGCTGTGTCTGCTAATCTGTAGTGCTCCTTTGGCCTGACGCTGGCTCCACACAAGCTTCTAATCCACCTCTCCAGCCTCCCTTGTGACAACAGGGAGGGAAAAGAGAGATCAGAGAGTGATTGGTAATTACCTGCGAGTAGCCGGCTAACCACAGAAGTGTACAATCAACCTAAATCAAGATTTGTGTGTGTTTGTGTGTATGTGTGTACTTGTAAAACTATCTTTGTGGGAACCACTGAGTTTTAGGCCACTAGAGTGAGGACATTTTTGGAAAGTGCAGACATTTTGGTTGGTCCAGACTAAGGGCTGTTTGTGTTAAGGTAAAGGCTATAATTAGGTTTAGACTAGGGCTAGGCTCTTCTGTGAAGCTAAAGAGGCAAGTAATGCCATAGCCATACAAACGTTGTTTATGTGTATGTAGCCCAGGTATTACTCGTGTTGTGGGGACCTAAATCTAAAAGACACATTATGGGGACAAAAGCAAGTCCAAATGTTGAGATAAATGCTTGTTTTAAAGGCAGTGTAAGGTTAGGTTTAGGATTAATATAATAATAAATGGGCAGCATGGTGGCGCAGTGGTTAGCACTGCTGCCTCACAGTTAGAATAACATCTGGAAGGCCTGGGTTCGATTCCACCTTGGCCCAGGCCTCTCCCTCTCTCTGTGTGGAGTTTGCATGTTCTCCCCATGCTTGCGTGGGTTTCCTCCGGGTACTCCGGTTTCCTCCCACATTCCAAAGACATGCACTTACCGGGGTTAGGTTAATTGGCTAATCTAAATTGCCCATAGGTGTGACTGAGCGCGTGAATGTGAGTGTGAAAGGTTGTCTGTAACTCTGTGTTGGCCCTGCAACAGGCTGGTGACCTGTTCAGGGTGTACCCTGCCTCTCACCCTATGACAGCTGGGATAGGCTCCAGCCCCCCCGCGACCCTGAACAGGATGTGCGGAAGCGAATGGATGGATGGATGGATAATAATAAATAGTAAAGTCTCCAGGACATTAATGCAATTTAATGTAATGCCCTCTAAAGTCACACACACATGGCTCTGCGTGCATTTGTGTGTGTACACTAAACAGCCCACTGACCACAGGGTGGACAATCGAGCTAAATCCAGCTCTTATCCAGAAAACCCTTCCCAATGCTGCCCACTTAAGTCTCATAAATAAATAATGCTCTGTAAGGGTGTGTGCTGCTGTATGTAGAGTGTACCTTTCTCCTGCGGGCTCCTTTGGCACCAGGTACTGCCTCACACACCACAGAGATAGCTTCCCTGAAAAATTAAAAAACATGCATGTTTGCAAATGGCATATCATTAACCCAAACACCTTCCCAGATTCACATTTATGGGGATTAAATTAGATCTGGCAGCGGGTGATAGAATTTATCGTCCCTGGCGACTGGGCTCGTCTTTGCCACAGAGACAAACATCATTGAGGAAACCAGACGGAAACCACCAGGATTCCAGAACATTCTAATTTAGGGGCTCTGAGAGAGGCAGGCGTGTACATGCAAACACACACACACACACATGAGCAGATGCAGTCAGACACTTGCACAGAAAGAAACAAGGCCCGCCAGCAAAATAGAGCGGAAGCGGGACAGAAAGCGAGCAAGCAGGCAAAGAAATAAATGCGAGGTGAGTGGTGGTGTATGTGTGAACAGCCAACATTTTTCAGTCTAACCACACTTTCAACATCTCGCCCCCTCAGAAACTAAACAGAAATGAAATGAGAGAAAGGTCAAGCCAGCAGCAGATGAGCTGTGTGTAATCTCACCTCGTGACCTGAGTTCTGGTGTTGAAGTCCAGTGCTCGCATTGATTGTAGCACCTCCACGCATCCCATGTACTGCCCAGGAAACAGGAAGGCAACACGTTAACATGAGACATTTCCTACATCCTGGTCCCATTGGACCAGTGGGACACAACAGAGGAAGAAAGCAGTGGTATCCTTTCCTCATTTCTGAGTCAGTTTCTAAAAATGAAGCAGGCATACGTACAGAAACTGCTTGGCAGGAATGATGTGCAACTATGCATTTGAGTTGGAGGTTTACTGAGAATGTGCCACTCACTTACCCGTACAGTGTAGGAAACACCGGTGGTGCTGACCAGATTATCGGAGTGCAGCCAGCCACGGGTGGGCTTGTTGACAAAGGAGCCATGGCGCGTCCACTCATCTCCTCCCAGCTGCCCTCCTTCCACTCGTGCCCTCCTAGACACCCCTCCCAGCCGGTTCATGTCCTGCAGAGGAGGTCGGGGAGGGGGAGAAGGAGCAGTTAGAAGGGAAACGGGGTGATGAAGTGGTGGGGAGGAGCTAGAGTTGCTCCTGTCATCCCCAGAGGACTCAACAGGCGCCTGAGGTGCCTGGGGTGGCTGCGACCTGCTTGAGGCCTTGAGTCCTGGGAGAAGAGTAGCTGAGACACCCAGACGAAGGGATCCCATCCTGGGGAAGAAGGAGCAGAGGGTGGTGGGGCTGTTCTCAGCTGGGTGGGGAGAGGAGGGGGGCAAAATGGGAGTGAGAGAGGAGGAAGAGAGAGAGGAAGGTAAGCCAGGGGAGGGAGTGAGAGGGGTGGCAGGACTGGAAGGAGGAAACGAAGACGGATTGGAGTTTGTTTCGTCAGTTGAGCTCAGCGATTCACTCCGAAAGTGGGTGTACTTTGTTTTTGGAACAAGCTCCATAATGAATCTGCAGTGTCAGTTTTTATATCCGTGCAAGTCCACACAGGCTCTAGTGATTCAAAGTCTCTTTGTCTCAGTATTCAAAGTTTTTATCTAAAAGGACACACAGCCATCTGTCTGTCTCGGCCAGTGCAAGAGCTGCATCCATCTGTCTGCTTGTCTGTCCTCCGCTCGTTACCAGGCAGCCAAAACCCAACTGCTTTAAAAACGGCTTTATCCACAATGAAAGCAGTGTGAGGAAAAGCACAGAGGGAAAGTGGGGTGTCCCAGTTAATGGTAAAATGCAGACAAGAAAAGTTTTTTAGTGCACCAGTGCAGCTCATGTTGTCATGAGTTCATATTTAAATTTACTTGAGAGTTTTCTGAGTTCACAGGAACTGATGAATATGTTCTTAGCTGTCCACGGAGTGTTCCTCTTGGTGTTTTGCCATAATGTAAAACAATATCTGTGAGTCCCAAATTAATAGCCTCTGAGTGAGGCCCAGTAATTCAGCTGTCACCAGCACCATGAAGAATCAGCACAAGTGATTGTCTCTGTGAACACACCCTCGCGTGTTTCTTACTGCTCTGAGGGGTGCGCATTTCTACGTGATGTGTCTACATGTGTGAAGCAGTATAAACCTTGCCTGCCTACAATGCCTCTTTGATTATCTGTGTATATTGGTGTTGGCATGTGCTTGTGCGTGCGTGCGTGTGTGAAGCAGCTCCCCTTGGCAGCTCTATCCTGCTTGACATGGGCCCATAAAAATCCTATTAGCAGCCAGCGAGGGGACTGCAAGGAGGGCCGTGCACGCTAACGCGGCAGCAACGCACACATAATACACAGCCTCAACTGGTCGATACGACAGCAAGCACCTGCAGAGCTCATTGAAGCCCAGAACTGCTAAAGAGAGAGGAGGCTTACTGATGTATGGCTAGTCTCCAACTCTTGGTAGCGGCACACTTTCTTTAACGCCTACTTTTTACTCCCTCTCTCTCTTCCTCCAAATGCTTTCGTGTCCTCTCTGAATGGCCCTCGCTCTCTCTCTCCCTGCTTCTCCTTCTTCTTCCTCTCTTTTCTTCCAGATTACTTCTGGCTCAGACTCCTTCCCTTTCTCTGAGCTCTTTCCTCCCTTCTCTCTGTCTCCTCTCTTATCCTGGAAGTCTTCTCTCTTCCTCCACACAATGTACTCCGCCAACCGCTGTTTCTCCAACGCCTCCGCCCTCTCCCGCGCCACCACTTCCTCTCTTCTCTTCCAGATGATCTCTCGCTCCCCCTCTCCCCCTCCCTCGTCTGCTCGCCCGTTCTCCAGGCTGTCCTGCTTAACAGTCCCTCAGTCAAAAAAAAAAATAAATTAAAAAAAAAAAAAATATATATATATATATATATATATATATATATATATATATATATATATTAACAGTGAGCCCTGTCTTTCTGCTTCCCTAGCTTTAGGATTATGGATGGTTAAAGGCTAGGCATAGTAACCTTTGACACTGATAGAAAACCTAAACACAAAAAGTTAGTACTTAAGACTGCGCTGGCAGAGTTGAACCTGATCCTGACTGATGTTCCTGATATGGCTAAAACAAGTGAGCCTGTCTTGTTTCAAGTGTGTTCCCTAAAACTGGCCACATAGGTTGTTGATGTTGTTTTCCCTGGAGCACCATTAGATAGTGGTAGTTCGAGTCCGAGATGCCGTCTGTGTCTGGTATAGTGACACACACTGCAGTAGCACGGTGGTGATGTAACACTGGAGAATGTAGGTCATTGGCTGATGCCGACTACCGGTGGGCTTGTTGTGATGGTAATGAGACCTGATTGGTCAGGTTAGAACTCCCAACCCAGGGTTCCCTGAATGGTGCCGGAGGCTCATCAGTGTTGAACATGTAGTCATTCGCCCAGTTGGAAATGTTCAATTAAAACTGCTGTTATGCTGATTTCTCTATGCACAACTGTTCTCACCCTGTAACTTTAAAACTGCCTAGTTCAAATAATGAGCCCAGAACATTGTAATTTACCTGAGAGAAGAATATTGATACAGCCACATATGATATGAATGAGCCAAGAGTTATATTCCTTCCTTATCTAAGGCAGGGCTTATCAAGCAGTGGGTTAGCTCTCTCTACTGCACAGACACTACCTCCCGTCTCATATTCTGCATAGTCCAATCTAGAAGGCAAACAACAGTCTGTTTACATTAACAGTCTCTCGCAAACCGAAGCCCCACAAATAAAACAGTCTGCAACAGTTCACCCTCAGTAGGCGGCAAAGCTACACCTACAGTCCCACAGCAAGCTGGCTGGCCTACACCTTAGTGCTGCTGAGGCACTAGTCATATTTACAATCTGTTGACCTTTGCTCCCTCATAGGAGAAGGTTCACACCCACCTTTTTCACAACACTTACACAAGTTTAGAAAAGTGGCACCAATGTTTCAGTAATGCCAAGCGAAAAAGGCTGACTTTTTTTTTCCTCTTCACACTAACATTTCCAAACTTCACTCTGCCTGAAGGACAGCACGCAAGCTTGTGGTGGGCGCTCAATGCATGGCAAAGGAACAGTCGCCTACACCAGTCTAGCACCACAGAGGGATTGTCTAGCAATTCTAGCTAGTCATCCATCTGGTCTTGGCCAGAAAGCACCATGGAGGATCCAGTCATACTTATGAACTGCAAGACAGGCTGGGGTGATCTCCAGAAAGCTGTAAAGTAGTATGGCTGGAAAAGTCACAACAGACACCTAGTACTTGGGCAATCAAAGAGCATGCAGATTAAACAAAACAGTCTGTCACACCCCCAATAAAACTAGAAATTAGTCCAGAGAGAGGAATAGCACTTAAAAAGGCAAAAGATGCAATATCAATAGACTTGTTAACACTGGAGAGAAATTCAGGTATTGTTACAAAAGGGTTGCTGAAGTGCTCTATGAGCAGACTTAACCCTGGCTCTGCCCAGGGATGTTTTAGTGCACCAAACACAGTGTAGGTCAGGTGACTGCAGAGGAGATGACCCTCTACAGGAAGAGAAATCCTGAGTCACCTAGAGACAAACAGCAAAAGGAAAAGGCTGTCACAAACACAGCTAATGACTGGTGATTGGTGGCCTTGGGGCCACGCAGCTGTGATACAAGTGAAATCAGTACGATAATCTAATTTATCCAGTCATTCCTGATAAGAGCTCATCAGTTTGACTGATGGAAATGGTAGTTGTCATTAATAAAGGTGAGATCAGGACAAGCTAGAAGGAGATGACTCTCACAAGGCTAAGACAGAGAATTGGGAGGGGGGGGAGACAGGTGACCTGAAACAACCCTGATTCCCAGAGCTTGCCGAGCTCCGCGTAGACAAGGACTGTCTAGTAGAGAGAAAGAAAAAAAACCTCTAAAAACTGCACACAACAATGAACTAATCTCATCTTATCTAGTAAATATATACAATTACCTAATGGAACAGCACCAGTTTAAAAAGATAAGACAAGGAAAACCAACTTTACATCTTGTTCTGTCTGCAGCCGCTGCCCGTTGCTATGGCAACAGACATTAAAAGAGATGCCTGCAGAGGATATAGGCTGAGAATTCCTGACAACAGCAGAAATCTTCAGACAAAGGGATAATCACTTTGTCAAATCACATCACAAGCAATTAGTAGCGCCATCAAAGGCTCTATATTAGAGCTTTTTTTTTTTTTTTTCATCCAACAGGAGAAAAACTACAGACTCCTTAAAAGATCAATATGGTTCAGGAAATGATCAAAGTTTGGCCAGCATCGCGCCAGTCATAAAACCCAATCAATGTTGACATCCTACATTGGCTGCTTGCACCGACTCTGACTAGGTCATGTAAAACTGACAATATTTTAAAGAACAAGTTTCTTTTCTATTAACTGTGTAAACAACTTCACAAAGAATTTACATCAAACAGACAACTGATATTTAGAAAAATTGCATAAAAACAACCTGAATATTCTGCGCAGCAGCTAACAAAGATTATAATGACTGTATAACATCCTGCAGAGTAGATCCTGTGCTCATAAAGAATAGGAACAAAAAAAAAAGAAAATCACAAATGAGTCTGTATTTACAAAAAAGAAAAGAAAAAAGTAATTAAACTGCTCTGTATAAAGTGAGTCTTATCTTATTTCCCTAAGTGTTTTAATAAATGGTAACAAAACAAAACAAAACAAGTAGTTCCTTTTTTGGTTTATAAAGCATGCAGTTGATAATCCACGGTGACTCTCCTAAAGCTAGGTTCCGTATTCACATAAGAACCACATTAATGTTTGAACGGCCACAGCCTGTCCGATCATTCGTCCTCTCCTTCCTCTTCCTAGCTTTCCCTTCGTCCACTCCCCGAAAAACGTGCTTCTCTGATCCGCTCTTCCGCTCGATTAATTCACAAAGTCACTGCCGGCAGCTCCTCTCCATCTATCCTCTCCTCCGTTTGGCTGCCTCCTCTTTTTGTCCCTCCTCTCTCTCTCTCTCTCTCTCTCTTTCAGCAGATGGTGAAATGGCAGTGTTGCCAGAATGGACAATGGTAGTCCTTCATTGTGCTCCTCTTCTCCCCTCACGTCTGTCTCTCATCCCCACTTTCCTTCCACCTCTGTCTGTTAAAAGCACGAGCATGCTGTCTGTCCTCCCCTCCTCCCAGTCTGGGTGCGTGATGCTGCCTCCCATTCTCTCTCTTACTCCCTCTCTCTCTCTCTCTCACACACACACACACACACACACACACACACTCACACGACCGCACCACAGCCTGTGTGCCCTCCCCACCTCCTTTTCTCCCATGCAACCTCCTTCCTGTTTCCTTCCCTTCCCCCCACCTTCTCTCTGCAGCCAGAGTCATTTAGTACTATACATGTGTATGCACAGCAAGATGCTGCACTTCTACACAGTAATGCACACACTCCAAGGGGAGATGGAGATGTAAAGAAGGAATGAAGGGAAGGGATGGTGGATACATGTGTTTGTGTGTGCATGTGTGGGAAGGATGGGCTGTTCATGTTGGGTATTCAAAGCTCCTCCCTTATTCATGTTTGGTAACCTGAGAAATGCAGTTAAAGAGTGAGGGGGGAGAGAGAGAGAGAGAGAGAGAGAGAGGATGGATATGGATAGCTTCTGTGTGCTGTGACATGAGGTCACTCTATATAACCTTGATAAAAGTGGACAAACTTGGGGGGGGGCAGACTGCATTCATGTAATAAATATTTGCTGTGTTACTATAGAACTACAGCGCTCTAGGGGAAAAGACTAGAAGACATAAAGCAGTGATCCCAGAGACTGGTCTTGACATTCAAGCACATCTGATGAGAAGGCAGTGTTGCGGAAAGCAGAGGAAACCACCCATAGAGTGCCACAAGAACCCAGCAGAGTGGATAGCAGTCCTCAAATGACACCCCAAAGAGTCCCCGCAGTACCAAATTTCACCACTACACCATCATCATGATGTCTAGCAGTGCACTCACGGATGCAAAGGTTCATAATGAGACAACTGCAAGCAGCTAACATCCATCATCATACACAGTGATATGATTGGTAGTGACTGGTATGATTGGTGACGACAGCACCCTCCACCCACAGTCTGCGACATTCCCATAACCAGTGAAACACATGATGCACTGTGGCTTAGGGTTGACCTAATGGAAATTTTGTGCTCCTTTATTAGGTTCAGCGAATTAAGAGTTCATGTGCTATCTCGAATTTATGTTAAAAAGATAGCAAACACACTGAGATGACAGCTTATTTGGTACACCCAACTGAAACTACTCCAGTTCAGCCATTTTTCATCTCCATGAGGCCACACACTGCAGCCCCCAAAATAATCATAAATACCTCTCTGAAAATAGTTAAAAAGGAAAAAAAAATAAAAAATAATTCCCACAAAGGTAAGATTTACTGCAGCACTTCGGAGTGTATTCGTTTCATCTGGGTGTAACTAACAAACTGCAAAGCAAGTAACCATCCTATTAAAACCACAATAAATTTACATACACAGGGCTGTACAGTTACTCAAGCATGATTTCAAAATGACTTTAATTTCCAGTTCTTTCCTGCAGGTGAAAACTTTTGCAACACAAAAGCTGCCAAATGTGCAGAAAAATAAAATCAGCAGGGGTGCATGATATAATGTATCACAGTGCACTGCTTCTTATAAGGCTGTTCTTTGTTCAAAAGCTATTGAATAAGGTACTTGTTTTATGTTCCATATGCTGCTTGGAAACCCTTTTAAATGGGTCAGGGAACATTCCAGGTTTTTCATATTAAAGCCCGAAACATAACACTTTAATAACACTTGATTACAATTTCATGAAAATAGATAGGACGCATCTTAACTGGTGAAATATTGCACACCTACTACAACCACTCTCGTGTCCACAGTATCCTGAGCAATTTTGTCTATTTTTGGTATAATCGTGCAGCCCTGAAATGACAGCAATTCGACTAATAAGTCTTATTTTGGACACATCCTCACCAGGCTCTCTTATAGCCAACGATTTCTGGATTAGACGTGAGAGTTTGGAACGTTCTATTTCACACTACAAATTAAGAAGTAGCAACTCCTTTGCCACTGTAGCACGATGTGTTTTTGATCAGCTGTTTGTATCATTTAAATGTCTTACCATATATTCCATTGGCCAGCACAAGCTGTATGTGAGTCTGTAGCCCTAAAAACACCAAGGTGCACATCAGCACACGGTACACAAAAACACACAAATCAAGGAGCAAATTACAGCGTGCTCCAACCAGGGTGCTTGCAGCACTTCCAGCATGCTTTGCTCCCAGCACCAGCTGTGGAGAGAGTCATGGGACCTTCTTCATATCAACAGCCCAGTTCATCGAGCACACAGACACACACAACATTGACACAGGGAACAGGCAGAGCAATACGGAGATGGATAAAGTAGCGGAAAGAGAGGGAAGGAGAGAGGAAGAGTGAAAGGGGAAAAGCAACAATCCAGTGTGCATGTTGAAACATACTCTGTGGAATGAAAGGAATCAGCTCAAAGGACCACATGTGTAGGATGTTTTGTCTCAGCTTGCCCAGTGCGAGTTAGCAAGTTTGAGTTGTGTTTCTATGCCTCCAGAAGTCTGTGGAAACTGCAGCTGGTCAGTATTTATTAGACAAAACAATCGGAGACGGACTAAGAACGAGCTCTGGATCTAATGCACACGCTGCAGGGCCACATCTGCTGTCTGCTCTTCCACTGTATGTCTGTGTGTGTAATCTGATTTGACCCACCTCATTCATCCTTTCTTGAACTTAGTGTAGATGAGTAAAAGGGGCCTCAATACTGACCTTTCCTCGTGGATTCTTGCCAGAGATGCTGACTAACATCAGCTCACATTATGAAGACGAGAAAGACAGTGATGAATGAAGAAAGAACAATAGGCGGGAGGGAGGGAGGGAGTGAGTGAGTGAGTGTAACTCACACGGGAAAGTCTCAAATGCAAACATAAATAAGCAGACACACAGGAAAATGTCAATCAAGTTTTCAAAAATTAGGCTGAGGGTGAACATTAGATCAGCTAGGGCTTCAGCAGGAGCTCTGTCAGTTCCATCGCTCACTACGCACACAGCAAACATGTGAGCTGGCTATTTTGGGTTGTGCTTCCACCACCCCTTCCACCACCACCACCACCCCCGTCTAACCACACTCCCACATCTCTATCTCCTTCCATCATTCCTTTCCTGCTACCACTCTCTGACTTGCTCCACTTACGACTTCCACTTTACAACTTCCTTCTCGGTCTAACGGCTTACTTGTCGTGAACTGCGTTATTTCTTCATCGAAACTTTGAACACTCTCAGTGGCGACTGAGAGTGCTTCCTTCTTTGTAGCACTGAGTATCAAAATTCTTCAAGTGTTCAATTTTGCATTAAATACTCGGTTGGGTTTTCTTCACACACGTATGCTTCTGGATTTAAGTCGTAGCTTTGCCGAGTTTGTGCAGCTTCCTTTTGTTAAACGAGCAAAGGTTTGGAGACCAGAACTAATGAGCTGATCACACAGCAAGCAAAGGTGAACATTAATGCAGGGGAAGACTGTTTTACAGCATGTGACGCAAAATATTAAGACTGCATTTTTTCATTTAAGTACATCTTGCCAAGTCACGTTTACTTTCCATTTGCTAATGTTTTAGCAAGTTTCCAAGTCCATTTATTTTAGTGCCGTTCCTTTAAACACTGTTTTATGTCCAATTGTATCTGCATAATGTTAATCAACGGCTTCTGAAAAGCGCATGTTGAGGAGTTCCATAAAAATCAAAACAGTAACAGCTCTGAGAGGTTAACATGACCTAACGTGACCTTGTTTTAACGAGGAACAACTTCAGTCTCACAAGTGCTGCTTGTGAGAGCATGTAAGGTCATTCCATCTCAAAACATCACTTCTATAGAGCATTTTGTGCTCCAATCTGACTGAAATTTTTACAGTTTAAAATTTTGATAATCATTGCTGTGAAATTTTAGCCTCAAATATAAAATACTTTTCTAGATTTTTTTTTTAAATGCCCATGTACCTATATTCAGGCCTGTTTTTCTTTTGCACATTTAAATCAGAGGTAATGTTCAAACATGATAAAAGCCTGACATTTTCACCGGCCTTTCTCATCATAAAACAAATCAGGATCCGTAATTTGGGACAGATACATAAAAAATTTTTTATTGCAGGATCCTCAAATCCAGGCCTCGAGGTCCGGTGTCCTGCAGGTTTTAGTTGTGTCCCTGATCCAACACACCTGAGTCAAATATAGAAGTCATTAGCAGGACTCTGGAGAACTTGACTGCATACTGAGGAGGTAATTCAGCCATTTGATTCAGGTGTGTTGGATCAGGGACATCTAAAACCTGCAGGACACCGGACCTCGAGGCCTGGATTTGAGGATCCCTGGAGTATTGGGTAGTTAACGTCCATCCATCCATCCACTTATGCGATTTATGGCCCCAGTGGGGCTGGCAGCTGGGATAGTTAACATAATAAAAAAATAAATAAATAAATTGAACAATCCACTAAAGTCCTATATTTGGGCACACACACACTATATATATATATATCACATTGCAAAAGAAAACTAGTCTTACTTTCTGAATGGTACATAGTTGTATTTCACAGTAATGCAAATTAAAACATGTAGAGTACTTTTTCAAATGAAATTCTCAGTCACAAAAATGAAGAAAACGTTATTTTCATTCACATTTCATGCTGGATTGAACAAATTTGACAAGTTGTACCACAAAAACCAGAATATCAGCAGACAGTCTAAACCCAATAGCACAAATTTGTGGAGTTTCCATATAGCACTCTAATTTTGTTAAATATATTTTCCCTTTTTGAGATCTGCTTTGTAGGCATGCACGTGTCCTGTCTCATCATTCAGTTTAAAAACATACTAAGAGCCCACGATGATTTGAGCATGAGGAAACTCTGATCTGCAAGAAGAGAGAACTTCTGAAAATGCAATCTCAGCTTTCCAAGTAGGTAAAGAGAGACTAGCCACAATAAAGACACAAACCGGCTTTCAACTTAGACACGTGACACAAGAGACCCACACTAATGCAAAGTGCTGCATATGAAAATATAGCAATCAGAACCTCTCATGCAGAATTCAAAAATACCATCGACATTCGTTATGCGGCTTAAAATTCAGCCGAAGCTGCAGTCACTTCTCCTTTTAGCATCACAGGACGAGATTTTAATCAAACTGTGGCTCACGCAACGTACCGAGCACTGAGCACGCTGCGCTAGGCTGAGCACCGCAGGAGGAAACGCAGCTGAGACTCGGCCCTATTGTACGAAGGCAGAGACGGACAACCACATGCTATGACCTGAAAAACAAACTCCTACAGTTGGTTTCCAGAATGCGCTCAGACACACCAGGAAATACATTTTTAAGAAAACACACAAACACACACCCACGGCGTCGGGCAGTCAGATATAGTGCACGTACAAATACAAGGACCCAGAAAAAACACATCCTCACATGGCAAGCCACCCACACACAAAAAAAAGTGTACACAGTGTCAACAATCTCGAGATGCGTTTTGTCAATAACAATGTTTAAAGTATCACAAGCCAAATTTAAGTCTAATATCAGCGGCAACATTTGCACTGCGTACTGAGACGTACGGGCTCTGCGCACACCTGTCAGTGTGAAACTAACAATCAAGCGTCACGCGTTGCCGTCAATCAGGACGAAGGCTTTTACCGGTGACTGAGAGGTTTGAACAGAATTGGACAGATCCAATTTTAATCAAGTGGATTTTGGACTGCGCGGGTGCTGTGATAGAGTGGCCGAGATGCTCGACTTTGACTGACAGTTTGTGTCTCAGACTGTCCTTCTGTCTGTGTTGCGTTTGTGTATGTGTGCCTGGATGCACATGCCCCCATTTGTCTGGCTCTTGACATGTGTCTGAACCTACTGCTTTTTTTGGGATCAGATGTTGATTGGACCTTCCCTTCGCCTCCATTTCATCAGTGGAGATAACTTGACTCATATAATATCGTGTCATGGGCTTCTGGTCTGAGCGGTGTGGCTGACCCTGATAACAGAACTGAGCCCACTGCCTTCAGCCACCTCAATCATCCCACGTAGCCTTGGGTCTGCAGCCGTAATAGTCTGTCCTTCACTTGTTCAATGTGAACTTTAACGCTGTCACACTGACCCTGCTTTACACATCTGAGGTGTGTTTTGGTGACCGGTCTCCATGGATGCGCACAGCGGGGGAACATTAAGTAAGCTTTTTTTGTCTGATTTTCTACGTGTGTGTGTGTGTGTGTGTTAATGGCCCCTAAGGACTACCTAACTGACAATTTATAACCTGGAAGAAAATCAGGCAGACTTCAATACAGGACCATTTCTTATATGGACTTTAGTTCCTAATAAAATAGTTCCTATTTTGGTTGCAAGAGTCCAACACTTAGTTTGCTAAAAGAGTGAATGTTAGGAAGCTGGAAAAGATGACAGCAGCAAAAAAAGCTGGCCTTTTCATGCCAAAGAATACCTAAAAATAACTCTAATTTTCAGCTCAGAAAACGTCAGAAAAGGCATGTGAGTGACCTGCTCTCTACTGTTTATGTTCATCCAATGTCCACAAAGTTGATTACTGATCATTTTCTGTTCTGTTCCATTCCATTAACAGAGGCTCCAGTTACGCACTGCTCCATCAAAAGCTTGCTTAGGCTTTAGGCTTTTATATTAAAACCTGACACAACACACACAAAGTTTGAGAACACGAACAGAAGTTAAACATTTAGTTAATGTGTGGCACCCTCCGGCCTGATCATTAACTTTTTTTTTTTTAACCCAACAGACTGGACTGCAACAGTGTCGTAATGTAACAGCGAAACATTGGGCTGTAGTCAGGCAGAACAATGCGTCCCTGCGGGTACCACAAATTTAGCACATAATCAGTTTCCTCAAACTTTTCGTATGCGCTATAACTGCGTGAGACTGACGCACAGCACGCACAGTCCGCACCATACTCCCCCAAAAAGTGTGGGCAACTTTAACGAGCAACTTACCAGCTCTGTTCCTCCCTTTCCCTTTACTGCCCCTCCTGCCCACCAAGTTGCAGCTACTGCTGCACAAAGTTCAGCTTAATTTCGTATCGCAGGGCAAAGTGCTGACAGTTTGGTCCGTCGGGATCCTTGAAGATTTGATGGTTAACTTCATAAAAGAAGAGTCTAAACTTCTTCTTTCCTCTCCCTTTCCGTCCCTGCCTCCTCCCCCTACCTCCCCCTCCACGATCACGACAGAAGTCACTTCCGCGAGCAAAGTAACGTCATCCGGATCCTCTCCCTCTTTCTTTCTCTCTTTTCTCTCTGTGCCTCTGTGTGTGTGTGCGCGCGCGTGAGCACGCGCCTGGCGTTTTGCACCTGGAACAGTGAGTGTAGGTTGCGCAAAAGTAGAAATCCCTGATCGAGAGCCAAAAGTCTGCAGTTGCACATGTAATTTACCGTAAATAAATACAGCACACGAACAGCTGGTTTTCGCCTGAAGTTTTGCTTTTCCAGCCTTTAGAAGGAGACCGCGATGGCCAGCTCTTGGTACCGAAACAAACCAAAGCAAAACAAGCGTCAGCATCATTATAGCTCGAGTCATAAACTGCTGACAGCTCTGTTACTACCACAAACACTGGGATGTACAGTGATTAGTGCATATACATTGCATCCACACAAGTTAAAAACAAATTTTTTCATGATGTCCATATATTTGGATATGTTTTTAAAGCAATTTGATTGGTGAAGAGTTTACCATCAACAGGTAAATGTGTCCTTGAGCAAGACGCTAAACCCCAAGATCAAGATCTTAACCACAGATTGTATGCATAATAGACACACTATAGCGCAGGAAAAGCACAGATAACAAAGGAGTGGTTGAATTCCGCAGTTTCAGTGCATGCTGAGTCACTGAAAGAGTAACGTCAGCGCAAAATCTCGGCGATAATACAGGCGACATGCGCTTCTTTTTTTTTTTTACCCACTGAAACATATGAAAATGTAACTGTGAAACAGGGTTGTCCTTGCATTGCTGAAACCAATTTCCTCCAGGAAAATACAAAAAACAAGAAACATGAATGTAAGAAGCTCGGTTGGCCTTGCATTTCAGAATTACACATTTACGTCATAATTTCTTATTTTAAACTGACTCATTTAAGTGTAAATATGGTATGACGAGCCTTCATATAACTACTAAAACCTTTTTATTTTTCAAATAGATAAGGACTTCATCGACAAAACTGTTCTACAGAATAAAAACACAAGAGGTTTTATTAGTCCGCACAATTAAAAAAATCATATTATTACAGCAGCAAAGTGGACTGAACAGAATAAATAGCTGCTGCATAACATGTAACAATAATACTATACAACATTTAAATAAATTATTGTATTGAAGATCATATATTCTGATAGAGAAACAGTACATGAATTATGTGTGTTAAATGAGCTGGGTGAGCGGTGTTAAATGCACAATAATCACTGCTCCAGGATCAGTGCTTAACTTGATTAATTGTTAATGAATGGAGACGCAATTAGTACAGCTTAAACCGTAAATGTGTTTTGAAACCACTAAAATGCTGCGCGTGAGATGCAATTCATCTCAATTCGGTTTAATATTTCATCCACTGGCAGACAAAGCGGATAAGAATACGCCAACATGCTCCACCCACAGGCGAACAGTAATTATGAGTTTAATAGTAGTATTTGGGGGTCTTTGATTTGTCAGTCCTCCAGCCAGCAGGGGCGCACGAGTTATAGTAATCTCCTTTGATTCGGGCAGAGTGCTTCCCTGGCTTCTTCCGGGTGCTGCCGCTGCTGAGAAGTTACATTATTAGCGTTTGGCTAATACTTCTTGCATTTACGTTGAGTCAGCGATATTTATTACTCCACATTGCCTGTGCTGATTCCGCCACGTCCTGAAATGACTTTCGCGCACGTGAAGTCGCCGGCCGTTAAGACCCACCTCCGTAAATATGATTGGCTGCCATAGTGTTATTGGAGGGTTACGTCATGTCTTGAGCGACAAGTAGCCGGAGGTGATAGGGTACGTAGCACGGACATATGCCGCTGAGGGGTAAGTTCCCTCGGTTTTAGTGAGGTCGGTTACTAGATAATAAATTTAACAATAAATAATAAATTTAATAATAAATTTAACATCCAGGTATTTCCTCACATTAAACGTGTTAGTCGGGAGAAATCGACAGCATAGACAAAACGGAGTATGCACATATACTTGAATTCTACTTCTGGCTTGTTGCCATTACCCCTCACAGGTAACCTACCGAGGAGACTTGGACAGTTAGTGTTACACACCTTGTTTGATATCATTTGGCATATTAGCTTTGAGCGTAAAATGAATTTATCCGAGTTCAGTTTAATTTCGTCCCGTTAAATAACTTGACATGCTACGCAACGCAGAATGTGCAAGCAGGTGCAAAACAGGATACTCTTGTGATTGAAACTCCGAGGTTACTCCCCATTTATGCACGATGCGAAGCTTAACATAAAGATAACTGGAAGAATCTGTATTTTTTTCTGTTTACTCTTTTTCAACACATCTGTGTCATATACGTAGGTGTCTTTGTTTTGTTATCACAAAGTTTATTTTTTGTCAGTAATTTGCTAAGCTTTCAAACACTGGAGGCAAAAGGTGTTTCATATCTGCTTCAAACAGAAACACTAAATTAAAAAAAAAAACAAAAAAAACCCCCTGAAACTGTTACACCCTAACCTTGTAGTGAATCCACAAGATAGTATCAGCGTTAGTGATGCACAGGTGACTGCTGCGATCCAATTATATACAACAGTTAACACACTCATTAAATAGAAATAAAACTGTTCTATCAGCAATAAGTGAATTTTAATCATCAAAGTCTAGTGTTTTAAAAACAACACTTTTCTTATTTCAACTTCACATCAGTAGACATCCATCCATCTTCTTCCGCTTATCGTTTTCAGGATCGCGGGGGTGGGGGAGTGAGCCTATCCCGGCTGTCATAGGGCCAGAAGCAGGGTACAGCCTGGACAGGTCGCCAGCCTGTCGCAGGGCTAACACAGAGAGACAGATGTATCAGTAGACTGAAGTAACTGATTAAATGTCATTGTAAAGGTAATGGAGCAGAAATACTCAAGTTATTCACAAGCTGACAACTGACCCTTTCCTCTGTTTTCTTGGTGTATGCTCTTCCAGAGATACCCTCTGCTAGTAGTCGCATTATATCAGAGAAGAGGGGCTGAGCCACACTGAAACTTTTTCGGATGCTCTGTGTCGCTTCATGCTGATGTAAGAAACATTTACTTGTAGGTACACTGTGCCACAATAAAAGCAACGAAATAATAGACACTCTATTAATGCACAAATAGGTGAAAAGTTACAGGAAAAACTTGAACACTTGACCTTAGTACTGAATGCATTGGTTTCCTCTGTTATGCTATTATGGCCATTTTTTAAAGCACTCCAAAGACACTTTATATTGGTTTTTCCTTTAATTTGTGACCCTTTTGCATATTAACAATTGAATATACTACACAATGCATTTAATATCACATATGCTTACATGCTATGCCGAGGAGGTCTTGTCTACTTGAGGAGTTTTTAACTTTGTTGAGTGTTGATATATCTTTAGTTCAAATTTAGTGTAAATGTGTAATAAACTGTGTTTAATGAATTTGTTTCTATGTTTCCCAGCTTTTCTTTTCCACAGCTCAGTAGAGCAGCGGTGCGTGTAAGGAGACTGGTAGCTCATCTCAGCACTGCAACCATGTCCACAAGCTCCAGTTTGTCTTCTGCGGCCAACGGGGATGCTCCCACTGCAGCCATCCTCATCATTGGAGATGAGATTCTTAAGGTGATTTTGTTGTTGTGCCTTGTGTGGCATTTAAGCTTCATGTGAGCGACAACACCCCACTGAGAATCCTTCAGAGTTTGTGGAATTGAGAAACTCAAAATAAACCCATTGTTGTTTTTTTTTTGTAACAAAAGTAGGAGCTTGAATGCACTGCGCAATGTTTAACATACACCATCCTCTGTATGCCTAAGTGTTTGGACCTCTATCCAGTCTCCGATGTGCATTTCATGACCTCAGGAAAAAACTGTGATGTTCATTTGATGTGACAGCTGTGGCTGGTTCTAAAATGACAAGCCCACCATTATATTTTGATTTGACATGATCATGTTTTAAACATGAAGCCTTTGATTTTTGTCCAATGTCACGTCTCTCTCCCTGAAAATCAGCAGCAGTCCTTGAATTTCATCAAGCCAGACCTTGGATTTTTTATTTTATTATTTTTTTTAAAGTTCTTGGAATTTGATGTACATATGGTGTCTCTTTCAGGGTCACACAGTGGACACCAACAGCACCTTTCTAACTAAAGCACTTAGGAGGCTCGGAGTGTCTGTGCAGCGCATAACAGTCGTACCAGATGTGCAGGAGGTCATTGCCAAAGAGGTGACCCTCCTTTCATCCCAGTATACACACCTCATCACATCAGGGGGTATAGGCCCCACTCACGATGACGTCACCTTAGAGAGCGTTGCCATGGCATTCCAAGAGGAGTTATATCCCCATCCTGAGCTCAGCCGGCTGGTTGAAGAATTCTTTGGGGTGATGGACAAAAACAGTGCTCCTATGAAGCTGGCCATGGTGCCTCACTCAGCCAAACTCAACTATGGAACTGACCCTCAGACTGGGCAAAAGCACCGTTACCCTCTGGTGAGTGAACTCAGTACAGAGGAGTTTTTATACAACACAAAATTACTTCAAATATGTCTAAGCTATATGGAAACAATACTCTCTTGACGTCTCTTGACAGACTCTTTTAGGTAAACAGAAGTGAAGGTGTTTTAGCTAAATGCTGAAGGAGGGAAAAGCAGGGCAAAATAATAAATACACTGAGCACACACAGACACCAGGTGTGAAAAGTATTCACACCTCTTACTTGTAAGTCGCTAAATCATTACATTTTGACATTTTTCCTTTAAGGAGCACTGTAGTATGCTGCATGGTTAATGTGCCTGGTGCTTTATTAATGTATTTCAAGTTGAGAAGTGCAGTGCATTATTATCCTGCAAGAATTTACAGTTAGCCATCGAAGGATTTAAAACAGTTCTTTTCTCTGCAAAAGGTGGATGAGAAGTTAGATACCATTCTCATGCTTGTTAGCTGTAAATGAGAATATATAGCATTCACTTTAGCAAAAATAAAAATCTAACATTAAGCAAACTGTAAATCCCATCCATCCATCCATCCATCCATCCATCCATCCATCTTCAATTGTTATGTCTCTGGGTTGCAGAGATGTGATTTAATTCCTACATCATATCTCAGTAATAGTTTCAAGAGTTTTCATTTATATTAATATGAGATTCCAGACACACTCGGTAGCTCCCTGTGGTATCAAGAATGAGGCTTATATTGCTTGTTAGATGTAGATATTGGCTCTTGAACCTTACTGGTTCAAACACTGCTCCACATCTTTTCTTACGATTCGATGCGTCTACCTTTTTGTCCCAGGTCAGTGTACGTAATGTGTACATCTTTCCTGGGGTCCCGTCTTTGATGGAGAAGTCCTTCAGTGGGCTGGAGCACCTCTTTGCTGGTTCAGGGACCACCTTTCACACTCGTGAGGTAACTCGATAACCATACCTATCACTTACAAATCCACTCTGAATACACCATTAAAATGCAGCAATTTAGATAACCAGATATCCTTTTTTTTAAAGGTGTTTGTGGATGCAGATGAGACAGATATTGCACCTGTGTTGACCAATCTGCAGGCTGATTGGGGCCGAAAGGTGGCTCTTGGCTCCTACCCTGATTGGTTGAGCAACTATCACAGAGTTAGGCTGGTCCTGGACTCAGACAGCCAGGAGGAAGTGGACAAAGCCCGAACACAGCTGCTAGATAACTTGCCCAAGGGCAGCGTGGTGCCCTTAGTCACAGACCCGGTGTCTGTAGCCCCCGCTGAGGTGTACACATTGGCCAACAGTGGTGAGGAGGAGTATGTGGCGAGAAATAGAAAACGACACATAATGTTTCATCTTGATATAAAATGAATACTGACTTGTGCATTTTACACAGGCACTGGGACCAATAACGGAAGCTAAAATATTAAAGTAATTAAAGCTGTAAAAATCACAGTGCATAATAAAAAAAGAATATAACTTTGTGAGAGAGAATAGTGAATACATTAAAATAAAGTTTCAGTAACTAAGCTATGACAAACCACAAGCAGTTTTTTTTCTGTACTGTGGATTTGATGTAGAAATGTGGGATCATTTCTAAAAGGCCTCACAGTTTAACTGCATTAACTATAAAACATCCTCTTGCTGTTGATTCCTTCCCACAGGTACAGAGTTGGGTGAGAAAGTCATGTCTGCACTGAAAACAATAGAGGCTGCGCTCCATCAATATTCAACAGAGCAAATCTGTGTTGGCTTCAATGGGGGCAAAGACTGCACAGCGCTGCTCCATCTCTACTATGCTGCACTGAAACGGTAACAGGAGGGGAGAAGCTGAGATGAGACAGAATTTTTTTTTTTTGTTGTTTGTTTCTTTTTTTTTGTGGAATTTTTTAATCTGAGGGGAAAAAAAAACAAATGACCTGAGAGATGAAAAATGAAAATGGAGATTCAAATTAAAAACTTAATGATAGCATTAGAGCACAGTGGGGTGTGAGATCTCAGCAGGAAGTAAATGGAAAAAGAAACCTTGTTGGAGGGCAGCACTTAGACTAAGAAAATCTTGGATATGACGGACTACTTCTTGGACTTTTCCCAACCTGTGCTGGGCAGATAGTGGGAGATGACGATAAGAAGAACAAGCACTTATCTGATTCTTTTTTTTTTTTTCTTTTCAGTGCCAGCGTTGCTTATCGTTTTCTTAATGTCCCATTTCTCTCTTCCTGTCACTGTCAGTCGATATCCAGATGTTAAGGACAAGGTGAAAGTTCTGTATATTCGTATTGTCTCTCCATTCCCAGAAATGGAGAGATTTCTACAGGACACAACAAAAAGGTGAGCCATCTGTCATCTAGCTGTCTATCCAAGCAGTTTTATTGGTTGTTTTTTTCAGTTTGATGTAATGTATTTTAATGCATTTTTGGCTGTAGATGTTACCAGTCCAGTTAGTTAAAATAAAGAAAAAAAGTGTCCCTATCTTATTGCTTGGCGTTGTGTCTTCCAAAGATACGGCCTGGAGCTGTTCGCTGTGGAGGGAAGTATTCGCCAAGCACTGAGTGAGGTGAAGGAACGAAAGCCGGAGCTAAAAGCCGTACTGATGGGGACCAGGAGGAGTGACCCGT